>NC_037539.1:16025512-16040606 GCF_001531365.2 Cynara cardunculus var. scolymus | reverse complement strand
CTTGCCAAGATATTCCCTATCATTGAGTATAAAGCATTTGCACCAAAAGACATGGAAATACTTGACATTTGGTCTTCTCTGATTGATGAGCTCATAGGGTGTCTTCTGGTGCCTCTTGTTGATGATGGATCGATTATGGGTGAAGCATGCAGTAGAAATTGCTTCAGCCCAGAAGGTGATGGGCAGCTCCGATGAAGCAAGCATGGTCCTTGCTGCTTCCACAAGGGTTCTGTTCCTTCGTTCTACCATTCCATTCTGTTGTGGGGTTCTGACTGCTGAAAAGTTTTGTGTGATGCCTTCATTGATGAGGTATTCATCGATTCTAGCATTTTTTAATTCAGTTACATTGTCGCTTCTAACTTTAATGAGTTTTCGTTGTAGCAGGACTTGGAGCCTTTTCATCACCCCAATGAGTAGGTCAGGAACATCTGATTTCTTCTTCACAAACTCAACCCAGGTGTATCTAGAGTATTCATCAACAAGTACCAACATGTATTTTTATTTCCTGAGAGGCTTTGTGTAGATATGGACCCATAGAGATCAATATGGATCATATCCAAGGGCTTGGTGCAAGAGGTTTCTGACTTTGTTCGGTGAGAGGCCCGTTTTAGCTTTCCCATCTCACAAGCTGAGCATAGATGATCTTTTTCAAAGTTGAGATCAGGAATCCCCTTGACCAGCTTCTGTTTGGCYAGCTTTCTTAAGACATCAAAATTCAGGTGTGAGAACTTCTGGTGCCATAGCCAATTTTCATCGCTCTTATGGAATACAAGGCAGAGGGTGTCTTGTCCCTCAGAGGATTGAAAATCCAGAAGATAGAGATTCCCTTCTCTCTTGGCCTTGATGATGGTTTGACCAGGCTTTGTTTCTATGATACAGAAACCTTTAAGGAACCTAACTTCAAGACCCTTGTCACAGAACTGGCTTATGCTTAGTAAATTGTGCTTCAAAGCTTCAACATAAGCCACTTTGCTGATGGAGATGTTGCCTTTGATGAGAGTTCCGTATCCCTTGATGGTTTCCTTGCTGTTGTCTCCAAAAGTAACAGAGCCTCCAGATTTTTCGATGAAGGAGGTCAGCTGGCTTTTGTCACCAGTCATGTGCCTGGAGCAACCTGAATCCATGTACCATGGTTGCACATGTTGGTCCTGCAAGACAAATTAAGGGGTTTTAGGTACCCATTTCTTAATGGGTCCACGTTTGTTAGTAGGAGATACCACTCACTTTTCATCACCCTTAGCCTTTGCAGGCTTGGATTTATCAGCATTTCCCTTGCCCATGGACTTGGGCTTTTTTACGATTTCTTTGGTTTTAACTTTATAGCGATAAACGTGTTGGGAGAATATGTAGCGATGTGTCAACATGTGATTCCTCAGGTTTTGTAAAAGAGCTAAACATTTACAATCATTATACTTTGGACATGAATGTCTAGCGTTCTTTTTATTCGCTAAAAATGAAGAAGTAAATGTAGGGGATGTAAATCCTGTCCTAGCATTGGTTGTTTTTACAAACTTCCTATCTAGTTCATATTTTTTATTTGAAGGGGTCTTTGTCTTTACTTCTTTTCTCCAGAGGAAGGACTGCTTTTCTTCAGTTGAATGAGAGGAAAAGTGGTGGTTAGTTTTCTCAGAGGCAGGCCACTTCTGTTTTTGCTCACGAGTAAACTTAATGAACTTAGGAGATATGCTAGGGCCTTTTGATTTATCGTTGGTAGATTTGGTATTTCTCAGTTTTCCCTTTCCTTTGTCCGAAGATTTCATCGATGAAGGAATACCATATTTCATTGAGGGTTTGGAGTTTTGAGGCTTCTTCCAATTGGCTTGCCAACTCATCCCATAGTTCCTTGGCTGTGGAACATGCATCAAGGGATTGGAAGATTTCATTGGGTATGGCCATGATTATTAATCTTTTGGTCTTTTTGTCGGTCTCAACCCGCTCTATGTCGTCTTCATCCCAATTCTTCTCATCCTTGGGCATGTAGTAGGCAGGAATTTCTGCTGTGGTATTTGTTCCTGGGACTCTTGGAACAAGAGTCTGTGGAACATAGGGACCCTCCATGACAGATCGCAGAAGATTTATGCCCATCCCTTCCAGAAAGTTGACCATCCGTATCCTCCATTGTGGGTACTCTTGTCTTTGAAGAGTTGGAGGTTTGGTGAGGGAACCAACACTATAGGTGGAATTCCAGTTGGCCATTAAGATTTTTAGAAGAGAGAAAATTTACGTTTTAGAGAAGATATTTTGTGAAAAAAAAACGTGAATTAAGAGATTTTTAATGATCGTTTGATTGGAAAAACAATCAATTGGCTCTGATACCRATTGTTGATCTCAGATCTCTCAATAACACTAATAATCAAGTTAAGAATAATCAAGTTAAGAATAACCAAATTATAGTGTTTGAATGAACAAAATGATGAACACTCAAGAATAATGTATGAACATTCAAAGAATAATCTTGAATGCCAAAGATTTCACTTTATTCAATAATTATGTAAAACGTAAAGCGTCAAAAATTACAATAGGTCTAATCACCTGTTTATACTAGAAAGCTACTAAGAAGATAACTATCTAGTGAGACTATTTAGCTAATCTTCTACTAACATATAAAGCTTATCTATAACAAGGATAAACATTAAAACAAGATAAACTTTGTAGAATCCAGCTGTTGATTGATCATCTCCAGTTGTCAACCTTATCTTCATATATTCATTGCTTGCCTCTGGTTGAACTGGTGAAAGAAACTCCAAGTGTTAGTATCCAGAGGGGTTATGGAGATGCACTTTCCATCGCATCTCTTGTCAGTTCATCGACCCTCTGGTTGTTCTTCAGACTTAGTCATTTTTCCTTGAAGTCTTCCATTGGCCTTCTGGTTCTTCATCACTTGTTTGTCTTTATTACTTCATACATAATACTTATGGGGTTTAACAGACCGTAAGCTCTGAATCAGTTGTGGCTGGTGAGCTTGAGAGTTGTATTTTAGATGTATGTGGGAACTTGAGTGGTTAATCTTCTTATGTGGTAAAATTGTCTTATAACTTGCAGTTTTGTTTACTAAAGTTATATTTGATATAAAGTGGTTGGTTCTTTTAAATGTGGATTACGAATAGGTTTTGGTGATCTTCACCTTGTAAATGTAAAACAATATCTTACTACACCTCCTGGTCTAACACTCATTTTGTATTTTAAAAATATACATCGTAGGAACAGATGGGTCTCGAGATATTAAGGGGAAGGGGAAAATATGATTATTTTTCTAATATGCTTATCTGATGTTTGAAACCAACCTGTTGAATGATATATTTTGAAGATACGTGTTGTTATACATGTGATAGTGTAGGGATATTCTTTTGGAAAATTTCAGTTGTAAATTCTGTATATAAGATCTTTGTACTAATGGGACCTTTGTGGTGTAAATTGTATTTCTTTTATATGAAATACATGTTATATGCAAATGTGGAGGCATGAGGTGTTACATAGGGGAAGTTGGAGGTCTTCTAAATGAGTTGAGAACAAACCATGTAAAGTTTTGACTATTAGAAAGTCAACCCGTAGGTTTTATAACATGCTAATTAAGTGAGGGGTATTTCAGCCATTTTACCATTTTGTTTTACATATTTTGGGCACAAAGTTTTTGAAGCATACATACAAGAAGTTCAAACATTAAAAAAAACTAAATTCTAAAACTACCCCCAACAACTTCTGTGACGTAACTCCACCCCCTAAATCCAAAAATGCAACTCCCATCATTTTCATCGAAAACTTCTTTTGAACAAACTCAATAACACCATAAACACGACGAACACCCACATTCTCAATATCTCATCTCTCTCGTATAAGTGTCTTGTTCTAAAAAACAACCACCTCAAAGTTGTTTGTTCTTGGATATACCTACGCCTATCATTTTTCAGCCACAACATTACTAGGCAAATTAGAGATCAAAAGGGAGCCAAATGCTTTATTTATCACCAGGTAAAGATGAATCTTTTAGTCGTTGCAAATGAGAATGAGAGTGAGAGAAATGACAATTTTACTGAAGACGTTGAGGGCCATTTTACTTCAATTCACCTTGTTAAAGCCTCCATTTAGGTTTGGCGTTACTTCATATAAGGCTTGAAGTAGAGATCTAAGATATAATCGATAATGGTGGGGAGAAGGTTAGGTTTCGGGTCAAAGGGACAACCTTAAATGGATATAAGCTGAATTTTCCTTTTACCACAGGTAAGATGTCGTTTGCTTCTACTTTTTCTACTGCTTTGAAGGTGTGTGTGGTGGCGTCATGGAGGGGATGAGAATGGGAGGTAGTTTTAGGATTTGGGTGGGGTTTTTAAACACTTGTTCATGTGCTTTACAAACTTGTACACTACTAAAAAGTTAATAAAAAAGCAAAATGACTAGGTTGTCCTCACGTCACTAGCATGTTATATGTTAATTTATGGAAAAATTAACGATTTAACGATTGGATAATGGTCCTATTATAATTATCAGAAGTTAGGGGAAAAAACTATAATTTCCACAAACCAAATAGACAATTTTGATAATTTACTATATCTTTTATTACAAACTATCACGACATGTCCTAGGTTCTTATGCCCTATGCGGGAATGCTAAAAAAAATGCTCCAATCCTAATTTTCTAAGCAAACGAAACGTACTATTTTTTAAGGGTTTGAGACCTAGTCATGCAAAGTGGCTCATCCCCACATCGAAGGAATCAAAACAGTCAAACGAGAAGTGATGAGGAATAGTAGAAATCACTTTGATTGTTCACTTGTGTGATGACCATTTTCACTCCGTCTTTCTTTATTTAGATTAATAGCTTAGTTAATTAAACCAAAGCTAGTAACACATAAAAACTCGATACCCCTTGAACTAATAATGCTTTGTACGGTCACACAGGCTGCAAGTGGTCAAGAACGAGCCTACAAACTATTAGATATGTTTAAATAAAAACTAGTTAATATCATTTTGAATTGTAGTTAACATTTAGAGAATCTCCGGTCAACCGACATAACCCTTGTTGTGCATCTCCAATCGACCGGCATTTTGGAAAAAAAAAATTAGCGGCCAAAGTTTGTGAATGGCAAATACCCGTGGGAAAAGTGACGGGCATATTGGTGGGGACCACCCCCATCAACATTATAATATTATAATCGTTAATCTACTAAATGTTATATAATAATTTTTTCATTAACTTACATAATATAGCGAGATACATCTTAATTTTAATATTTCATTTTATTATTTATCTTAGTCGACGTCAAAGTATGGTTTTATGTGATTTTAACAAAACGATAATGTTTTTATTTTTGAATAAAATATAAATTTAAAGATATCATAAAAATTTGACAAAAATGTATCGATATTAGTATCAAATTAACTATTTAAAATTCTTATTTTTTTGTAATTTTGTAATTTAATTTTTTAATAATAATTTAATTTACGTTCAATAACGAGGTAATTTATATTTGGTTTAATAATATATTTTTTTATAAAAATAATAATTATTAGTTTGTTAGAACTCGATTATTATCTTAATTATATTTTATATTTTTTATATTTTAAAATAATATGTTTATCTTTTATTTGATTATGTTTATCCGTATTTAGTTGCACGAATTCAAACATTGAGCTTTAATAAGTTGTATTTATACATAATTTATTTGTAATCTTTAATTTTAAGTAATATGTATCAATATATAATATTTCATTCATAAAAATTGATTTTTAATAATTTTTATCAAATACTTTATGATATAGTATAGATAAATAAATTAACATATATTTATATATAATAAATATATAAATTAACACATAATTTATATATAATAAATTATAAATAAGACAAATATTTAATTTTTATTTATATTTTTTTAGTTTATGTTATTTGAATTAGGAAAAAAAAACCATAACACAAGACTAATTAATCAACTTAGATTTGAAAAAAAAAAATGAAAGAAAAGCTAATTTCATTGATCAACCATGAAAAAATAAACCATTTTAAGACATCACGCCTTCCAACTCTGTCCTCCCCCAAAAACCCACCCTCACCCACAACTCCAAATCCCAAATCTCTCTTTTTCAACCTGTAAAGTTGCACACCTTCACATGCCCTCCATCTTCATCCCTGTGAACCTTTATCTGGAGGCTGCACACCAGCTTTCAAACCCTAACATGCTTTCATAATGCCATTCAAACCCATCCCTTTTCAGTCTTTCAAGAAAAATCAAACCTTTCTGAAGAAACAGTGTGTGTTTTAGTGTGTTTTGTGCGTGAGACCTTGATGGGTCGAGATGATGTTCATCAATGGGGGTTCTTGCCACCGACGGAAGCTCCATCATTGTACACACAAGAACAAAGAGATGATCATTGGAGACATTTTGATAAGTCTGTAAATGCAATCTCTTTTGGGTTTGTTGCTACTGCCATCTTGATCTCCATGTTTCTTGTTATGGCCATTTTTGAGAGGTTTCTGAGAACCTCGTCGCCGGTGTTGTCACCGGACGGTGGTGGTGGCGGTGGCCGGAATGCTGCCGGAGAAGTTGATTCCCAGATGGGTTTCAATTCAAAATTCGATCACTCCTCTCTCAAGGTGAGTTATCACTTTACAAACTATCGAACTATAATCTTTTTCAAAATTCTTGCGGATAAGAACAGATAACTTGCATATATTTCCACATTTTCTCATTTCTTGAATCTGTGGATGATTGGGTTTTGTTTGATAATGCTTGATTTTCCATTTATTGCGTGCATTTCTTTCTGAATTCCATTATATATTTAATTTTCTAATTTCAAGAATTAACCCCTAATCTATTTTAAGTGAAAGAAAAACCAGTTTTTCCTTTCCTACCTTGATAATGTAAAAAAAAGGGTTCTTTTTCTTTGCAATTTCATCTCTTTTACCAATCTTCAAATAACTGCATTTTAGGGGATATTATGGAACAAAAAATTGGTCACTTTAGTGTTAAACTTATTAGAGATATCTATGGAGTTTGATTATATATACATGAAATGGGGTTGAAAGTGATTTGTTAGTACAAATTTCATTCTTTTTGTGGGGTTTTTTGGAGCTTTTTTGAAAAAGTTTATGTTGTTCCTTTTGATTTTGCTTCTTTAAGTGAATAACCCAAATTTCTTTTATGAATTTGTGATGGGAAAGAATGCTTGGCAATGGCATGGCCCTCTTTCTCAAGACATGGCCATGCTTCTGCATGCCTTTTTTGTCTCTCTTGTAAGTCTCAACTCTCTAGTCATGGGCCCTTCATTCAACCCCCTTATCTATTTATCATAAAACATTGCAATTTGTTTCAGTCTTTTTGTGTCTATATCTGTCTGCCTGATGTCTTAAAAGATAGCTATGTGTTGATATTGTCTCCATCTTGTTTTAAAGAAATCTAAGAGTAACTAAATAGGTGTTGTAGTCATTTCGATCACTTAGAACCCGTTTAACGACCTTCAGAAAGCCCTCTAGATACCGGTTTCAGTGTGGTATCAAGGTTTTCTAGTCACTTTGATCACCTAGAAACCGTTTAACGACCTTCAAAAAGCCTTCTAGATACAGGTTTAAATGTGCATTAAGGTTTTGTAATCATTTTGATCACTTAGAAACCGTTTCAAAAGCTCTCTAGATTCAGTTTTCAGTGGGGTATCGGGGCTTTTTCGCACCTTTTGGTATAATAACACTTCATCTTTTGTGTGTGTTTATCTGTAATGTTGCTTGTCTACCCACCATGGAAATGCTTGTAATTAGGCATCTTTATGATTTTCTTGAATTCCACTTGGCTAGTGGCTAGTGTCCAAAGTTTTTAGAATATGGTTAATGGAGTAGGGTCATGGTTTTTATACTATGCCCACAAGACAAATAACAAGAGGGGTGTTGAATCCATTGGGCATTTTGGGGTCTCTTTAATTCTATGAGCATGTTGATGTTCCCTCAAAAGAAAAAATACTATTTTCTTGATTAGGATAGTTGAATCATGGACCCATGTATCCAATAAATTTCTTGCTGGTTTCTTGGCCCCAATTCTCTTTTGGGTAAATGGGTTATGCTACATCTGGTTGGCAAGATTATGATAGCCACATTCTCATTCCATATAAGCCAAATTATATGTATATGCATATACGGTTGGGTTCCGGTGAGAAGGGAAGTTATATTGAGAAATATAAGAATCATTGAATTAATCTTAATTGAATGTTAACACTTATGAGGTGCATTGGATCAATTCCCATCTAAAACGCAGTTCATGAGAATTCTTCTTACGCTTTCTCACCTTAACTCTTTTTCTTACACAATCCTTTCGCCTATTATCTGGATGACAAAAAGGTTGAGAGGTCGAGTGAAGAAAAAAAGATAACTTTGATGTGAAATTAAAAATAATAAAATGTTAGTTATTTTTAGGCAATTCTGGAGGTGGGATTTGTTTAAAAAAAAAGTTAAATCTAATCCATTGGATCATTTCATGTGATTGAGATCTTATTAATACTTTCTAAAGTGTAAAACGTAAATATATTTTTATTAGAATAATTCAAGAACGTATTTGGTTTTTATGTTTATTAAAATATATCTACGGTTATGAGATAAACCTGCCATTATATATATATTAGAAATAGGTTGGTGGTATTCTAATACTATGTATGATGTAGTTATTTATTTGTGGGGATCCGATGAAACCAACATATACCCTTAATCCATGGAGTGGAAAGAATCAAGACATGAATTCGCGCATACATTTTCAACCATTTTTGTATATACTAGTTTGATCCTAGTGACTACCAATTTGTTTGTCGTTTCTAAACCAAACAAATCCATTAATATTACATTAATCATCGAAAATAGAGTTTGTTTTTCGAAAACCCCAAACATTGACTCCTTTTTGGTTAAAAAATTGCAAAAAAAAAAAAGGATATATATATATATATATATAGAGAGAGAGAGAGAGAGAGAGAGTGTGTATGTGTGTGTGGTGGAAGATCCACAGAAAATCCCAAAAAAGAAGAAAGAATCGAAAAACTTACTCAAGCTGTTAGATCTAAATGATCCAAATGGGATATAATTAAGAAAAAAAGGTTGTAACAAATAAAAAATATCCTTATATTTTTATTGAAAATCGGCAAAATATGATCGAAATTGGAGCGAAACAAATTAAAAAACCAACCATTTCAATTAACATCCGTATTCATATATTTTCTTTGTGTTTTTCGTGGTCTTTTGTTATGTTTTCTAGGGGTTCTTTTTCACTTCCTAAACATGTAGAGAGTGAGTTTCAATTAGGAACCTAAAGTTAATTAATAACCTGGGAGCTGTTTAGAGCATGACACATGGCATATTTATTAGAAATATGGACATGTTATTCATTATGAATATGTTATGCATCATGAATATATATATATGGAAATGTTCAAATGACAACAACTTTATTTTACGAAAACATAGAAACATCCTTTTTACCAATAGTTAATCACATGTGATGTTAAAGAGTGTCTTTGTTTGCACCTTAATGAACATAGATATGAGGTTAATCACGAAAAGGTGGGAATACCCTTTGATTGTTTCTTGTTTTCTTGTCTTGGCATTGTTCTTGTTTGATCCCTCTCTCTTTCTCAATATATATATATATATATATATRTATATATATATATATATGTATATATATATATATATATATATATATATATGGGTTTAATATCATATGAGAACCACACAAATATTGAGAACCAATCTTAGCATTTCTTTCATACATTGCTAGAATTTTGTCTCACAATGTATTTGTTATAATTGAAACTCTAACTCGTATCATTTGTTTCATAACGGGAAACAATAAAGGTTTGATTGGTTTTCAATCTTTTTCAAGTTTTCATCCGATTATGTCCTTATATGTAATTAATGTTTTGTGGCACAAATTTCTAAGCGTACGAGCAAAGTCCTCAAGATTTTGCCTTCTTTTTCATTTTAGATATCTGAAAATGCGAGAGAGGTTTCGGTCTTGATGCCAGGAGAAGATGTTCCAACGTTCATTGCTCAACCGGCTCCTGTACCATGTCCATCAGAGCGCATTCCGTGGTTGGCTGACCCACGTATCTCATATCCAAAGCTCACTTCGAACTCAAACTCTTGATCAAATTAGGAGATGATGCCATTGTATGTCATTGGTTGAAGCCAAATCTCGTTCAAGTTCGCCAACACACGTACATTGGAAGACCATTACTAATATCCTTATTTCACCCTTTGTATTCTTTTTAAGATCCATTGCTAGAATTTGAAGGATGCAAGGTTTGATTCTCCATTGGCTCATGGTTAATAGACTATAACCCTAATATTCATGGGTTTATTTTGTATATATGGTTGGTAGTGAGATTACGAAAACGCCCCTCGACTATATGCTAATCTTCAATTTTAGCTTGTGTTGATGGTTCTTACACGAAAATGCCCCTCGACTATATGCTAATCTCAAATATTGCTAGTCTTCTTTTTACCCAACTCGTCTTATAAACAAATGTAACAAGCAGCCAAAACTTATCCTCCATCCATTTGAAATCTGATCAATTCAAATGGAAAACAAGATTCTCAAGTTACGGTTACAGGATAACAATATAACCCAACTATAACCCAATCATATATGTATAGTTGGGTTTACGTGAGACCAGTCTATTTTTGCAAGACTCATTAAACCATATTTTTACACTTGAAATTTCACAGCAAAACATTGTGAAGGTTAAAAGATCTAAACCTTTACAGCAAAACACTGTAAAAGTTACTTTGCTTTGAAGTTTTAAATGTAAGAAATGGTTTTCATGAAAATAGTCTGGTCTCACGTCATCCCAAGTATATATATATATATATATATATAACTTGTACCAGTTTTGCATTTGTATCATAAACCAGTACGAACAATATATATAATCTAACAATGATCATAATTACAATTTGTTTCCATTCATTCTCTAAACTATTAGAAGCTAGTTTTGCAAGAAAACAATACGTATTTGGTGTGTCGTTGAAACAAGAACAAAATATATAAGCAGCATCAAAAAGTTACAGGAAAATCCATCAACTAAACATATGATTTCGATGTTAAAATGATACTTTAGTGTTGTGTTAGCTCAAAATCGAGGTTATACAAGTGATTAGTAATGATTTTTAAGTCAAATGTGACACCTAATCATTATTAGACTAAAAAAGGAACATGAACGTTGTTTGGGGATAGTGATAAATTACGACTTCTGTGACAACTTCTAACATCCTACAACCTGCATGACTTTTTGACTTTTATTTATTCCTTTTTTGCACTTTAAAAGTAAATTTGTACATACATTTATCAAAAATGGGAAAAACGTTGCGGCGGAAGAGGTACTGCTAGTTTGAAGTACGGGTGTCAAAAAACTAACCGAATAATCCAGCTCAATTGAATCTGGTTTGTGTTAAAACAGACGGTTAACTGAATAAAAATACCTTAATTCTCGGTCTGGTTTTTACTAACCGAATAACCTAAATAAGGGGTCATTTACCAAACATTTACCTGATAAACGCTTATCGATAAAATTTAACACTATCATTTATTTACTGGGTAAGATTTTAGTCTACCAAAATGGTATCATATGCAATAATTACTTGGTAAGCGTTTACCATGGTAAGAATCGTCGCCCTCACTTACCGGGTAAGACTCTTGGTCATTGTCTCGCTCTTACCGGGTAAGATTCTTGATCCTTACCATATTCATCGGTAAGGTAATGTGACTTAGTGTTCACTTATCCGAATAAACGTTTGGTAAACGGCCCCTAAGACATTATATTATGGTTTTAGATTTTATCTATATTCAAATATATCAAATAATCACATTATATTGTTATTGTTTTATGTATTTTGTTGTTAGATAATGTTTTTTGTTTGATGTTATATCATGTTAAATGTTAAATTCCTGTTAAACACTCGAAACCCGCCATAAACAAATATATGATTAAAAAACAAAAAAGACCAACTTAGAACTAAAGAAGTACAACTTTTGATATCAATGTGTATGAAGATTTAGAAAGAATATGGAGGATTGAATTTTGTATTGAACTCAGTGACACTAAACATTTCTAAAGGTTGAATCGACTCAATTCTATGGGATAAATGTTCATTGATGGTACTACATTGCCATAAACAAATTGAAAATTCCCAATTCTGCAACAACTTGGTTAAACACTGGATTTGTAGAAGATTAATTTGTTAAAAACCATTCCAAGGGTTGATTATGGAGATTCTTGAAATATTCGGGCTTTCGTATGTAGAAAACCTAGATCACAATGCAAAACCATAAAGATTTTTGGGGAGTGAAACCAGAGATCAAAACCATTTTCGGGGAGAGTTTGATTGTTACAGTATATCACTGGAGTTGATTTATGGTTCATGTTCACAAAGCTGGAGTTAGAGGTGTTAACTTGATGGACCATTTTATGTCCTGAAACATGAAATAAGGACCACAAATATAGTAAAGGATTTTAAGTGGAAACTTGAGTAACGAGTAGATCTTTTTTGCAGTTTTCTAGAATTTGAAAGCAAGAACTCCTTTCTTTTTCTTTATTTGGTATAATTACTTGAGCGGGATAAAAGGAAACTTTTTTGAGGGAGGGAGGTCTTATCCCAATTTTTATTTTCCTAGGCTTATAGATAAGAAAAAACCTATTTTTTTATAATTACAAGGTTTATTGGGATATAAAATCCAACACACCGAAAACACAAGGACCAATTATGTAATGCACTCCTACTATAAAGAAAACGGTAATATTTTGTGGGCCATCCCCTCAACGGATTATAATCAAATGTCACAAAAAGTTGAGTCAGTCACACCAACTCAATCAATTCCCCACCAAATGCTCACCTCACAAGTTTCCTCTATTCACCCCGTCTTTTCCACCTAAATTACCCCCCTTAGCCTTTTAACTTCCCTTTACATATATGTATATAAAAATAATTAAATTATGTTATTTGTATAAACCTTATTTAATCAATTATAATTTTTAGTTTGTTTATTTTTTTAATTATGAAAGGTTGATTAATTATTTTTATTATGGATGGTGTTAATCATGAATATTATTTTAATTTTAGAGAAATACATAAAACAGTTTCATTAAAATTTCATTAAGTATTATATGAAACAATTTCATAACAATATATAAAACAACTTCATCAAAAAAAAAATATTATATGAAATAATTTCACAAGATTAAACAATTTCATGAAAAAATTTCATAAGATTAAATAATGAAATCGACGAATTAGGGTGGTTTGCACGGTTTGTACAAATTAGGTGGTTTGCATTTGATAGCTCATACACACACATACACACTTGGGATCATGTGAGACTTATTTGTTTTCATGAGATATGTGAGACCATCTTGTGAAGATAATATTCTTAGTGTTTTTATGGTAAAGGTTCAATTTTTTTTTTTTTTACTTTCATAATATTTTGCTGTAAAGTTTTAAGGGTAAAAATGCAGTCTCACGGGTCTAATAAAAACAAGTTGGTCCCATGTGCATTCAATCCTATATATAGATGATTTCATTTATAAACCCAACTACTAAACCGTTCACCTAATCTAATGAATATATGATTCAATAAATATTTGATTTAGTTAATATTTCAATTGTTTCCTAATATAAAACAATAATCATAATAAATAAATTTTAATAATATTTCATAAATATCCAAATTATAAGAAATAAATTCAAATCATTTTTATAAATATCTTAATTAATTGATTTATATGATATATATACTAATGGCTGGGTTTGTAAAAGGTCTCCTCCCGTCCTCCCCCCCTCTCTCTCTCTCCCTCCTATATATATATATATATATATATATATATATATATGGGATGGTTCAAATTTTAACCAAGATTATCGTGTTAACTTTATTAACCGATCTTGACCGTTAATTTGAATAATAAACGGTTGTGATTTAATGATATTTAAAAATTAATTATTAAATTAATATTTTCAATTAACATATGTGAACAAAATATCAAAGGGTATTTAGGTAAAAAGTAATCTAACTTTGATACACGAGTTGTCAGACATATGAACAACTAGTGTATATCTTCGAACCACATCAAACAAAAAAAATTAGACATATGAACAACATGTGAACCGTATGAACATCTTCTGTATATTCAAGAGGCAACTCTGCTCTATGTATATGAACACCTATGAATCAAGGCATCTAGGGCTGTGTGTTTTCATACGTGTTCACATGTTTTTATATTTTCTCTGTGTGTGTATGTATTCATATGAACATCTAGTGACTTGAATATACATGAACACTTATGAATCACGACATCTTAGGTTGTGTGATTTTTGATGTATTCATATGTCAAAGGTGAGAACTGTCGATTAAAATAAATGTGAATTATAGAACATGAACACGTGTGAAACCCCAATGTCAATATTGCATCATGATCAATTGTGATATTTTCAAATTTGTAACTCCCAATTAATTATTTGGGAGTTACATAAAATGACAAATTACTTAAATACCCTTGTATTTAATATATGAGTTACATTTGAACCAAAGGAAAAGAAGACATATGATTGGTTGAGCTTGGTTAACATAGTTAATACAAAAAAATTGGTTAGTATTTGAACCAAGCTCTCTCTTTCTCTCTCTCTCTCTCTCTATATATATATATATATATATATATATATATACTTGAGATCATGTGAGACCAAAGATTTTTTGCGAGACACGTAAGACCAATTATCAACCATTGGATTAGATCTACAATCTGACAATCTGAACATTCATAAACGCCACGAGACTTCTCAATAATCACAAAATTGTCACCGTGCAACTTTAGACCATTAGATCAACAGTTTATAAAGTTGATCAATGAACATAAATTGGTCTTACGGGTCTCACGAAAAATCCTTGGTCTCACATGATCTCAAGTCTCTCTCTCTCTCTCTCTCTCTCTCTCTCTCTCTATATATATATATATATATATAGGGGCCTAATCAAATGAGAACTAATCAGTTTGTGGTAACTGTGAGAACCAATATTAACCACAAATCAATAGATAAATTAGGAAATTTATAATTTTGGCAATTTTGAATTAAAATA
>NC_037539.1:16020795-16025237 GCF_001531365.2 Cynara cardunculus var. scolymus | reverse complement strand
AGAGTTTTAAAATACCAAAAATATCATTGCATTAAAATTTTAATTTAAAATTACCAAATTTATAAATTTCCTAATTTATCTATTGATTTATGGTTAATATTGGTTCTCACAGTTACCACAAACAACTCAATTCTCCCTTGAATAGGCCCCTATATATATATATATATAGAGAGAGAGAGAGAGAGAGAGAGAGAGAGAGAGAAAAGTTTAATTACAAACTCAATTTTCATTGTAAACATGAGTATTGATCTTGACCTTCAACTTTATTTAATCCAACAACTCATATTAAATACAGTTTTTAATTAAAATTATAATAAGGTGATTATGGTTAAAAAAAATGCATTTAATTTCAATCCACACCTATCTTTTTTGAATTGTTATTTTCTTTTTTAATCAAAATATTTTACCTCCTTAAAAGTTTAAAATAAATTATCTTAAAAATTAATAATATTTTAATCAAAAAATTACATCAAAAAATGAGGACATCGATCTTGATATAGTTTTTTTTTTTTCCGTTTTAATCGTTTTTTACGTGAAATGGTATATATGTCTTATATTCATTATAAATATTTATGTATGTTCATGTGAATACAACAACTCAACACTGTAAGTCCGTAACTTGACATCACTTTCTTCAACACTTTTTCAACATCGTAAGGCACCATGTT
Organism: Cynara cardunculus var. scolymus; assembly: GCF_001531365.2. Taxonomy (NCBI): domain Eukaryota; kingdom Viridiplantae; phylum Streptophyta; class Magnoliopsida; order Asterales; family Asteraceae; genus Cynara; species Cynara cardunculus. The sequence goes on along the minus strand of NC_037539.1, from coordinate 16,024,569 downwards.
TCTTCATTACCGTACCCAACACCCATCGAGACCGAGCGAGAACCTATCGAGACTAAAAGAGAACCGATCGAGAATGGTCGAGAATCTATTCACTGACTTCATATGTGTTTATATGTGTTAAACCATAACCTACCACATTCAGTTTCCATCGAGAACCTGTCAATTGATTTATTATTTGTCTGTGTGTAAAATCATAGACTATCACTTTCATATTTTATCGAGAATGATCAGGAACCCATCAAGACCAATAAAGAACACATTAAGATCGATCAACAACCCATTGGGACTGATCGACACCAATCAAAGCTAATCAATAACCTATTCATTCACTTGGTATGTGTTTGTTTGTGTAAAACCATAACCAACCACTTTTAACTTTTATCAAGATGGATTGGAAAATTTATTGAGATGAGTCAGGAACTCATCTAGATCAATCGAGAACCCAATAAAAAGGAAAAGAAAAACTAAAGTATGTAGAGTTGAAACTGTAGTGTATTCATGATGAATAATATGTATATTCATGACAAATATTATAATAAAAATTAATATTTATAATAAATATCATACTAATATAAATACTAGAGAGTTTATTGTATACACATGATCATATATAAATATTCATGATGAATAATATGTATATTCATAATGAATGTTACAGTGAAAATGTATATTCATGACGAATATCATACTGATGTATGAATGTTGAAAATTTGTTATATACATGTGAACATATATAAATATTCATGATGAATAATATGTGTCATATTGTATAATACTAAAAAGTTATTGTATACACTTGAATATATATATATATATATATATATATACACACACACTATATTATACATCATTTGATAACAACTCTTAAAAAACGTTTTTTATGCATGTAGTTCTGTTTATTGATGCATATCATCTTAAAATTCAAGATTACAAGTAAAATGTGCGTAAGTACAACTTATTAAAGATCCATGTTTGAATTCGTGTAAGTAATTGCAGATAAAAATAATCAAATACAATATAAACATTTTATTTTAAATATAGAAAATATAAACTATAATTTGGGTAATCATTAAGTTCTAAACAAAATACTTAATTCTTATCTTTGTAAAAAATTATATTATTAAACCTAAGTGCGAAAACGAATAGAAAGTCTGGCCCCAAGTTGTTCAAGAATTTTGTCATTGGGACTAGGTTATTATTATTTATTTTAATGCTTTAGTGAGATTGATTGATTCCATTTCTTTATTTTTGTTGCGAGTCCCCAATTATTGACCGGAGGAGGGGGACATTAAAGGACTCTGCTATGTGTTCTATGTTTGGATTTTGAAAATGATTTCGGATCAATCCAGATCTAAGTTAAATTATAATAAAAAATGAATTAAAAAAATTACACAAAAAATGAGAACTTTTAAATAGTTAATTTGATACTAATATCAAAATTTTTTAATTTTTTTAATATCTTCAAATTTATATTTCTATTCATTAATAAAAATGTTATTGCTTTCTAAAAAACACATAAAACCGTATTATATCGACAAAGACAGAATAAAACGAAATACTAAAAACAAGATATATCTCGCTGCATTGTGCAAGTAACTCTCTGGTGTGTGTGTGTATATATATATATATATATTCATGATGAATGTTACAAAGAAAACACATATTCATGATGAACATTATAATGAAGATGTATATTGATGATGAATGTCATAATAATGTATGAATACTGAAGATTTGTTGAATACATGTGAAAATACGTAACTATTAATGATGAATGTTATAGTAAGTTGTATATTCATGATGAATATCATACTAATATATGAATATTAAAGAGTTGTTGTAAATATATAAACATGCATAGACATTCATAATGAATATTACACAAACTAGTTGTGAACCCGTGCAATACAGCGGGAAGCATGAATATAAACAATTTTAAATCTTCGATGGTTTTGCTTAACAAGATTTTAAGACATTACAACGCTAAGATGTGTTTAATCTCAGCAACTTAATAGTTAATATAGTTGAATTAATAAAAGTTATGGTTCTAGTTACCACGAATAGATAAAAAATTCAAATCTCATCTTATTATTTTCATAGTGCATATGGTAGACTTTATAAAGTGCTCCGAAATAACAGAAAATAGTGGAAACATAAACCAAAAACACAAAAAAGTCATTGAAAATCAACCAAAAACTCAAAAAGGTACTTAGAAAACAATCAAAAAAAATAAAATTTCTTATAAACAACGAATTCGACAAAGAAATTTTTTACATTACATAGAAACCAAGACAAACCAAATGTTGTTATAATTTGTCTCATAGAAAGAGTTAGGGTTTTTATATGGTAGCTCAAGGTTGAAATCAGGTGTTTATAATCAGATAGCAACAAAACATAAACTTTAATTTGAACACATAAGTAGATTGTAACATGGAAAAGAAAAATGAACCATGAATCTCTCAACAGAGAATCAAAATTAGATGCACAATGTGATATTCATCTGCAAAATCGTCATGAGGACTGAAATCAAAACAAAAAACAAAATCTCAAATCAAGAGTTAGGGTTTTTATATGATATCTCAAGGTTCAAATCAAAATCGAGCAGGAACATCTTGCTATGTGGTGCGATTGATAGAGGAAGAAAGGATTGAGTCATCAGTCATGTAGGCTTCTCAAATTAAAATCGAGCAGGAACAAGCGGTTGAGAGAGAGAGAGAGTATTGAGTGATGTTGGTTTCTTTGTTAGATCAATTTGTTAAATGATATAGAAACTTCTATCTACAAATGGAAGACCTGTGGATGACGTGTTGAGAAGAAAAAAATTGAAGACATTTCTTTTTGCAGAGGAGAGCTAAACTTAGGTAAAATAAAAGTTTGAATGAATAAAAAAAGTTGTGAACATACCAAAGGAAGAAAGAAAGAAAGTTGTGAACAGGAAGGAAGAAAGTTGAAAAGAAATAAAGCAAATTTGTAAGTTTCAACTTGGATGTTTTTGGTGGTGTGCATCAATAATTGTACCTTATGTATGTGAAGTTGTAATTAAGAGATTTTTGAAATTTATACATAAAAGGATAGTAGTTTGGGCTTTATAAGTTGCATTTAAGACTTTTGGTCTAAATGCTTATTAATGTAGTATAGATATACTATTTGACATAAAAAAACTTTAAAAACATAAACAAAATTATATCGAGATAGATGTTAAATCAAAGAGAATGAAATGCTGGACTTTTTGATGTAATTTGTTTGATTAAAATAATAATTATTTTAATAATAATGTAGTTTAAAAATTAAGGGTGTAAAAGTTTTTTAAATAAAAAAGAAAATAAAAAGTCAAACATGGTAGACGTAAATCCTAACTTCCATTTTTGTCTCTAATCACTTATTACCATTTATTTGTTTTCTAAATTTTGACCAATGACTAAGATTTGTTCTTATGTTTATAAAGAAAAATGAGTTTTTGAACCCACCCCATATATATATATATATATATATATATATATATATATATATATATAGGGGTCTATTCAAGGGAGAATTGAGTTGTTTGTGGTAACTGTGAGAACCAATCTTAACCACAAATCAACGGATAAATAAGGAAATTAGTAATTATGGTAATTTGAGTTAAAATTATAATTAAAGGGCATTTTAGGTATTTTTAAAAAACTCCTCTCTCCGATCTCCGGCCTCCGGTGAACATTAATCCGGCAGGTACCAATGTATTACCAATTGTGGTACCACCATGTACCACATAATTTTCACTCGTCTCCTCCTTTC
>NC_037539.1:15974067-16020674 GCF_001531365.2 Cynara cardunculus var. scolymus | reverse complement strand
ATCCATCTTCTCCGGCCGATACCCATTACCCAATGTATTACCAATTGGGATACCACCATGTACCACAGAATTTTCACTCGTCTCCTCCTTTCCCATTCCATCTTCTCCGGCCATCCTGTGATACCCATTACCCAATGTATTACCAATTTGGGTACCACCATGTACCACAAAATTTTTACCCGTCTCCTCCTTTCTCAATCCATCTTCTCCGGCTACCCCTTCATTGTTGCAGCCACCATCTCCTTATCTCCCTTCTCCCTTTCACCTTCCGCAACACACGCACGCACCCCTGCACCACGGTACGAACTAACACAAACACAGGGACGAGGAAATAGGCAAAGCACACCCGAACCTTCCCCTTCGTACCGCCTCTGTCGTGCCTCGTCACCGTCGTCTGCCTCGTGAACCACTCCAGCAAGTCCCAGTCAATGCTTTGAAGCCATCAAAGAAACAATCAAAGCAAAACCAGAAAGGGTTGTTGATTTCATAGGGCCAAATCAAAGAAGAGAGATAAGGTTTTCTAATAAAGGAGAGGATGAGATGGTTGTAGCAGGGAAACCGTCGATGAAAAAGTAGATGGGGGTGGCCGGAGAAGAAGTAGACGAATGAGAAGAGTACCTAAAGCATCTAGGGTTTTATAATTATAACATTACCAATTTACCCTTTATGTTATTTTAGGATATAACATTAATTATTTAAATGATTGGCTCATATTGGTTCTCATAGTTACCACAAACAACTCAGTTCTCATTTGATTAAGCCCCTATATATATATATATATATATATATTTCAAGGGAGAACTAATTAGTTTGTGATAATTGTGAGATCCAAGCTCAATCACAAACCAATGGATAAATTAGGAAACTAATATTTTTGATAAGTGAAAATTGCACCAAAATGGAACCAACTTTCACCTGATTTCTATTTTGGGGAACCAACTTTTAAAATTGTCATTTAGGGTCTGATTGACCTGTTGAAGGGTCTGATTGACCTGTTGAGCTGTTAATGCTGACATTATCCAAATCTTTTTGCCAACTAAGATATTTCACGTCATATTAATTTTTTATTTTAAAACTAATATTCCACGTCATATTTAAAATTGCAAAATAATTGTAGAAAAATAACTAAAATTCGTTTTTTTTTCAAAAGTTATTGTAATAAAATCTATTTTTCATTTCAAATCTCGTTTTTAAAAAAAAAAATCAGATATCAAATTATGAGTAAAGAAGTCAATTTTTAAAAAAATCTTCAATTTGATATCTGAATTTTAAAAAAAAAATGAGATTTGGAATGAAAAATAGATTTTATTACAATAATTTGGAAAAACAAAACGAGTTTTAGTTATTTTTCTATAATTATTTTGCAATTTTAAATATGACGTGTAATATTAGTTTTAAAATAAAAAATTAATATGACGTGGAATGTCCTAGTTGGCAAAAGATCTGGATGATGTCAGCATTAACAGGTCAACCAGACCCTTAAATAAATAAAAAGTTTGATAGAGACCCCTAAATGACAATTTTAAAAGTTGGTTCCCCAAAATAGGAATCAGGTGAAAGTTGGTTCCATTTTGGTGCAATTTCCCCTTTTGATAATTTGACGTAAAATTATAAATAAAGGGCATTTTAGGTGTTTTAAATTTTTTAAATCTCTCCTACCTCCGCTCTCCGACGAACACCATGTGACATTCAAAATACACTAAGATACACAATGCGATACTCAAAATACATACAATGTGGTACCCAAAACACACCAAGTAAACTTTGAGAACACTGTGATACCAGCTGTGGTACCAACTGTGTTAGCATTATGTTACATACTTTGTATACATACGTATGTGTGTGTACAATGTGCACAATGTCTACTATATATGTGCAGTGTATGTATGGAATGTGTATGTGTGTTGCAGTTCTGGAGGTTGGGCTGGAGAAAAAAGTTGGGATGGATATGACCACAGGAGTGGAGGGTTTGGATGGAGGGTGATCGATGAGGGTGTTTGAGGGGGGGGGGGATTGAGGGGAGTGTCGATGAAGATGGTGGTCATTGGTAGGGATGGGGGAAGGGAGATATGTAGTGAGGGCGTCATAGGAACAAAGATGGGACTAGCTGTCGGGAATGCTCACAGATGGGTGGTTAGTGGTCGATCATCGGAGACGACATCTTGATCAGACAAAATGATCGGAGGAGGTCACCAGAGTGGTGGTGGGTGCCAAAAAAGGCCACCAGATTTGGTCCCTGTGTGTCCGTGTGTGTGTGTATATATATATACATATATTGAAATAATTAAAGTAATTAAAGTAAATTGAATAATCAACACAATTTACTAATTTACCCTTGTTGATCTTCTCTCACAGTGATTTGATTATGATCCTTTTTATCTTACGAAATGTACTATCTCTATATTCAGCTTCAGTGATCATCACTGAGTCTGTTCAATGATCGCTGAACATGTATTGTAATTCTCTCAGAGACAAGTATTTTTTCAGGAAGACAAAACTCACACTACAGAACCTTCAGCGATATTGAAGATATAGCTGAAGATTGAGACAAGCAATGTAACATCCCAAAATTTCGAATACTTAAATATAACAAAATTAGTATCCCAAGATCAAACACTTACATTGCAACGGAAATAAAATTTCTAATCTTACAATTTATATCATCATAAAAAATTACAAATTTGAGGAACATAACTTTGCTCTATATAACAATGCCTTGATCTGCATATATCCTTCTTTGGAGCTAATCCTTATCTCTCTTTATCCCACTTTTTTCCCACTCAAATAGCCACCTGAGTGAAAAAAAATAAAATTAAAAGAGTTTTGGGTGAGCCTTAGGCCCAGTGAATCCACGATTTTAATGCACGAACAACAACTTTTACAATGAACAATTTTCACAAAGCTTCATAAATTTAGCATGCCTTGATGAGAATAATATTTTTCACAAAATAAATATATTATAGTGCATGTCTACATCACAAAGCAACAACGTCATAGAAGATGTCTACCTCACACAGCATTACCTGGCGAACTCACACAACATGTCCGCACTTACGGCTTAGACAAGCTCACAAAGCATGCTCGTCTTTACATAATCATACCGCAATACATCCCCATTGACACACAAGTACTGAAAACAAATATTATAAAAATATCGAACTTTTCACGCATATATAGCATATAAAAAATCTCGAGAAACTTCAATCAAGCTTGTGGATAATTATAAACAAGGTATGCAATAATTTTTAAAATAAATCACGTGTAAATCACCGTACAATTCGTAGTCCAAACCGTTCTCTGAAGAAGCTAGCGTCTCCCGATTGACGTTGAACTATATGTGATGTACAACATCGTCGACTCTCATTACAGCGTCCACCGTCGCCTTTTCTCACAATAGTTCTCCTTTTTGACCCCAAACTTCACATAAAGCTACAATCTCCCATTTTATACTAAGTCATTGACGGTTTCATGGAATATGAAATGATGAGCCAAGATTAATGGCCGTCGATTTCATGACCATTGGGTTTCCTGCCATTAAATTACATTTAATTTTAGGGTCTAAACCCTTCACTTTGATTGCATTTACACTATAAGTCCTTGAAATTTAACGACTACCAATTCATTTCCTTCTTTTTTTGGTTATTACAAGCAAGTTCGTGATCTGATGCAGTTTTCAGTGATAACAAGCTCGTCTATACAAGTGTGAAATTTACTCAAGATTCAACGAATACTGAAGAAACTTCAACTTTATTCCAGTGTTAGTGATCAAATGAATCTTGTTGAACAAAATTTGTTTTGTCTTGTCCTTCTACACACAGAGGACAAACCCATACATCTCAAAGTAAAGTACTGTACAGAGTCATTCTACTGTCTCTAAGCCTGCTTACCTACTTTGTGAAAGATACTATTCATATACGGCTAAAGCCTGTATATCTGCAACAAAGGACAAACTCACCTCTCCAAGCTTCCCACGTGCTTTGTACCTTCTGAATTGCATTTAATGCAATGGGTATAAATAGCTGAGAAGTTCTTCTTTCTCAGTGTCTTCCCTACTTCTAATCCACTCTAACCAGTAAAGAGTAGAAGACCTTCTTAACCTTTTATTTTTGCAAGTCTTTTCTTTCTTGTTATCTGTAATTTGTGTGTTTCTTTGGTTGTTTAGATAAGTTATTTATCTTATTTTTTCTACTAACAATCTGTAAAATTTTGTATTGATATTCTTTATTAGTAAAAGATTTTTAAAAGTGAAAGTAGTTGTGTTTGTATTCATCCCTCCTTTTACAAACTTTTACCTGTAAACATTTGTAGATCTGACTGGAAGCAACAAGTGGTATCAAAACAGTGTTTGTTTTAGTGTTTTATTGTTGTTTTCTTATCTATTCTTTCTAGATAACTTATTTACCTTTCAAATGGCTTTCAAAACACGAGCACAAACTTTCATGATAATGGCTTTATTGCCAAACCTCCCCGGTTCATCAGAGACAACTTTAGTCTCTGGAAGAACCAGATGTCTCTTTTCTTAGAAGGTATGGATCATGAGATTCCATACTACTATGAAAATGGACCCTATGTTCCATTTGCAATCTCTCCAGCAATTTCTGCTACTGCTACGACTGTCGCGATTCCTGAACGGCAGATTCCGAAGCTCCCTCATTAATAGAGTGACGAAGGCAAGAAGAAAATGACTTTAAATACTCGAGCAAGATCTATAATAGCCATGTCTATTCCTGACGAGGTTTATCACTCCATGATGAAGTTAAAAACCTTGAAAACCATGTGGGACACTTTTTGTGTTCAATATGAAGGTACTTCTGAAGTACAAGAATCGAAGAAGATAAACTTAGTAAGATAATATGAAAGTTTTCTCTATGGAAAATCTGAATCATTGTCTAAAGTACATCAACGCTTTAATTTTCTTCTTATCGAATTAAGGATAGTTGGAAGAGAATATTCCAACTCTGAGACCCTGCCAAAGTTCTTTGAATATTTGCCAGAATCATGGGATAATTATACCATGTGCCTCAAGATGTCTAAGGACATGTCATCCCTTTCCCTCAGTTCTCTTTATGAGATATTGCTTAATCGTGAGCAATCCCGTCAACTGAAGAAGGATCTTCTTAAAGACTCCAAAGAAATAAAAAGTTCTCCTTTAGCTTTGATCCCTGATAGTCTTTTAGCTGAACCTTATATTTCTTCTACTCCTTCTTCTTTAATTTCTACTACTGAGTTAGATCCTTCTAACTCTGAGGACTTGACAGACGTTGATATATCAGAGTTTGATGAGTCGCTGACCCTTCTTACGAGCTCTTTTAGAAAGTTTTCTAGAAAAAGCAATTTCTGCAGATCTCATTCCCTGACCATAGCTGACAAGTCAAAGTCAAATCTTATTGACAGGTCAAAGAAAGCTGTGAAGCCATCTTCAAACTCTCATCCTCCTTCAGACCTAAATATGACAAATATCTGAAACTGAAGGAGAAGTACAAAAAAAATGAAGAATCTTCAGCATAAACGCAAAGGTCTTGTTGCTGAAGAATATGACTGGGCCGATTCATCTGAAGAATCATCCCCGGACGAGGAAGACACGACCTATCTTTGTCTTATGGCTAAGGATGTCAAGGATGAACCATCTGAGACATCATCCTCCATTGATCCCTCTCTATCAATGTGATGATTCGGTTTATTATCAAGTCTTTGGTCAAATTCTAAAAATAGATTTATATAAATCTTATGTGTGTGTGTTTGGATTATTTTATTATGGAAAAGGAAAGAGGAGGGGGAGTCAGCTATGTACTTGCTATATATAACAAGTACAAGTGATTGGAGAAGGTTTTGATCAATAGATATTAGAAATTCTCTCTGTCAACTTGTGATATCCGAATAGAAGAAGCATTTACATTTTCAACTAAGATTCTGGTAAGGTGAGTTTCAATGTATTTCTTCTTTGCATAATAATCATATGAATATGATATAATTACTTCTGAATATTGCTTGATATGAATTGAACAATATGTTGACTGGACTCATCCTAAACCGGATAAAGCATTGACCGGACTCATCCTAAACCGGATAAAGCATTGACCGGACTCATCCTAAACCGGATAAAGCATTGACCGGACTCATCCTAAACCGGATGAAGTATTGACCAAATTAACACTAAACCGAACATAGTATGGACCGGATTACAACTTCATCTGTATTTTCCGGATTACTACTCCAGCTGTGTTGACCGGATTACATTTCTGGCTGAGTTAACCGGATTACATTTCCAGCTATGTTGACCGGATTACTTATATGTGTTGATTGAATCTCAACATATTCTGTTATTTTTATTACTCAAGAGGTAATGGTGGTGTAACCGCGAGAGAGGAAATGTCGTTGTAACCGCGAGAGAGGCAGTGGCGGTGTAACCGCAAGAGAGGAAATGACGTTGTAACCGTGAGAGAGGAAATGATGTTGTAACCGCGAGAGATAAAATTGATGAAATGATACATATATAAATGTCCAGGTTTATTATAATCTTGGATTTTGAAATATATGTTGTTTGTATGTGAAAGATACATTCACTAGACCTTTGGGTCTAACGCTCAAATATTGGACTAATCTGTTTTGTAGGTCATCTATCATCACAAGACATGGGTAAAGAGAAAGTATAATGAAGCGTTATTTAGATGTTTGTATTATAACAGACAAAGTTTTTGTTAACCCATATTTTCTCATATTTTGTAAACAATATAATGTTTGGGTTATACTTAAAGGAATATCTGAGTTATGAATGATTGTTCTGAATTATATGTTGGTGCAAAATGTGGGTTGTTAAAGTTGGTATCAGAGCCTTAGTTTAAAGGATCTGGGTATTTTCTTAATAGTTAGACTTAAACTGGAGATGTGGAAGATATGATAATAGGTTTCACTAGGACTATGAACATGGGAATATGTTATAGCTGAACCTATTATGAGAATAAGTGTGATAAAGTTAGATTACATGTGATTGATGCAATCATGAGTTATAAATAGACCCGTGGGTAAACTTGTTATTATACTTTGATATGTGAATAATCATATATGTGTTTATTGTGACCGAAAGGACATTCAAGTTATTCGAACACTAAGAAAAGATGGCAGATAATCCTAATCGATCGGGAAGGACCTCTACCGGTCATGGAAGAGGTCGGGGAAGAGGGATGCTAAATCAAGAAAAGGACTCGAAAAATATTATGACTATCGAAACACAAAGTCGAAGCAGGGGTCGAGGAAGAGAGAGAAATACTCAACAAGAAACTCGTATGGAATAGGAATTATCGGCGCAACAAAGTTCTATGTCAGGCCATGGAAGAGGTAGACCAAGAGGTAGAAATAATGCTTCTGATCCTTGTTTTATTACTCAGGAAATGTTGGCTGCTGAATTGGGAAAATTTCAAGAAAGCTTGGTAAGTTTGTTGGGACATTCGGCACAAAATAACCCATAAGAAGTAAGGGGTCCTTATTATCAGGAAGAAGTCGGAGCTAGTACACCGGAAACGGATATATCCATACCTCTTACTTCATCCTCAGTTCATAAAGGAGGAGATATTAAAATGTTTCTTTCTTGTAAACCTCCTAAATTTTTGGGAAAACGTGATCCTGTCAAAGCCATGTGCTGGCTCAAGGAAGTTGAGTTGCGTCTGCAAATCAGTAAAAGTGCAGAGAAAGATAAATTTATGTTTGTTGTATCTCGACTGAGATCAAGTGCTCTATATTGGTGGGCGATTTTGTCAAGTTCAGATCCAAATATTTTGAAAACTATGTTATCGGAGGAATTTATGGTAAAATTTAAGATGCAATATTGTTCTGAAGCGGCTGTACGAAAATTAGAAGATGATTTCCTTCGTCTGGAACAGGGCAATATGTCAGTTCGTCAATATACGAAGGTCTTCATGGAACAGTCTCGGTTTGTTGAAGCCTATATTGTATCTGAAAGCAGTAAAGTAAGAAAGTACATATGGGGTTTGGAGTCAAATCTCCGAAAATATGTGATATCCAAAAATCCAACGATATCTCAAGCAGCGGTTGATGCTGCAGAAATACTAGAACAGGACATTAATCGCCAACCACAAGAAAGGGTTGGGGACAAAAGAAAAGGGAAAGCCGTAATGACTGACTTTCGTAGAACAAGGTTTACGAAAAATCTGAATCAACCAATCCCAAGGTTTACTGATAAGGCGTGTACACAATGTCATAAAGTACGTCAAGGAAACTGCAATACCAAGACACGAGTATTATTCGGTTTATTATTAAGTCTTTGGTCAAATTCTAAAAATATATTTATATAAATCTTATGAGTGTGTGTGTGTTTGGATTATTTTATTATGGAAAAGGAAAGGGGAGGGCGAGTCGGCTATGTACTTGCTATATATAGCAAGTACAAGTGATTAGAAAAGGTTTTGATCAATACATATTAGAAATTTTCTCTGTCAACTTGTGATCTCCGGACAGAAGAAGCATTTACATTTTCAACTGAGATTCTGGTCAGGTGTGTTTAAATGGCTTTCTTCTTCGCATAATAATCATATGAATATGATATAATTACTTCTGAATATTGGTTGATATGAATTGAACAATACGTTGACCGGACTCATCCTAAACCGGATAAAGCATTGACCGGACTCATCCAAAACCGAATGAAGCATTGACCGGACTCATCCTAAATTGGATAAAGCATTGGCCGGACTCATCCTAAACCAGATGAAGCATTGACCGGACTCATCCTAAACCGGATGAAGTATTGACCGGATTAACACTAAACCGGACATAGTATGGACCGGATTACAACTCCGTCTGTATTGTCCGGATTACTACTCCAGTTGTGTTGACCGGATTACATTTCCGGCTGAGTTAACCGAATTACATTTCTAGCTGTATTGACTGGATTATTTTTATGTGTTGACTAAATCTCAACATATTCAGTTATTTTTATTAGTCAAGATGCAATGGCGGTGTAACCACAAGAGAGGCAATGGCGGTGTAACCGCGAGAGAAAGAATTGATGAAATGATACATATATAAATGTCCAAGTTTACTATAATCTTGGATTTTGAAATATATGCTGTTTGTATGAGAAAGATACACTCACTAGACCTTTTGATCTAACGCTCAAATATTGGACTAATTTGTGTTGCAGGTCATCTATCATCACAAGACAAGGGCAAAGGAAAAGTATAATGAAGCGTTATTTAGATGTTTGTATTATAACAGACAAAGTTTTTGTTAACCTATATTTTCTCATATTTTGTAAACAATATGATGTTTGGGTTATACTTAAAGGGATATCTGAGTTATGAATGATTGTTGTGAATTATATGTTGGTGCAAAATGTGGGTTGTTACAATCAACCTCTACTCAGGTATGTAATATGAATGACCCTTCTTCTTCTTCTACCTGTGATAGCCTATCTGCACTAGATACGTTGATTGTTGACCTTTAAAATGCTCTGAATGGAAATCCAAAGCTGAAAAAACTTAATCTTGATTTGCAAGAACAATTAGAGGAATGCCACTCTAAGATCAAAGAGCTAACTAAGATTGAACAAAATCTTAAGGATCAAGTCATTGTAAACCAAACTATCAGCATTGAACGCGAGCAAGCTATCGCTGAGCATGAGCAAGCAATTAATGTACTCAAGGCTGAAAAAGGTACCATTGAAGGATGGTGTAAAGCCTCTCTCAAGGCCACTGTGATCATTAATGCTCATATCCCTACCAAGATAAAGAGTGGTCTAGGATATTCCTATGATCAGAAAGATAATGTTAGTGTCGAGTTCATGCTAAAGTTTGGTACTTTGGTCTCTTCTATTCCTGACACTTCTTCCTGTCAGTACTCTTCTATTGAAATTCTTCTTGAAGGAACTTCTATTAGTTCAAGATGCAAAGACAAAGGTAAAATCATTGTCAGTATTCCTCTTCCTAAGAATGACCATAAGTCGAATAGAACCTCTTCTATTTCTTCAGCTTGTAAACCTTCTTCCTCAAGATCAAAGGTCTCTGAACACTCTCAGAGATCTACACCAAAGATGAAAGTGAATCTTTCACCCAAGATATCTAAGCCCTCAGCTATTCCTCCTCGAACAACTAAAAACGGTATTCTTGGAGCTTGTCTCTCTTCTCTTCTAAGGCTCCCAAGCCTCTATTCTTCTGGACCTAAAGCTTCTCTCAGCTATAGGAAATGTCTTCACTGTGGTGAAACTTCTCATATCGCCAGTAAATGTCCTTCATCTACGATATCTGGTTCGCCAGCCAAGGTAAAGAAAGTAACTAAGGCTGAAAAGTTAAACAAAGTGAAATCAGCCACTAAAGTTGTGAAAACGATTAAGGTGAAGAAAACCACTAAAGCCTTTTCTTCAGGCTCGATGAAGACTCTTGCTGATTCTGAGCCTTCAGTATCAGTGAAGAAAGATGTCACCACTACTGGAGCCATTGATAAATGGGTACCAAAGTAAACTCAATATCTTTTCAATTACAAGAAGTTAAAGGCATCTGGTATCTAGATAGTGGATGTTCAAGACACATGACCGGAAACAAAACCCTGCTCCCAGAATACAGAGATGGAAGAGGCCCTTCCGTGACCTTTGGAGGGAATGGAAAAGGATATATCAAAGGCTTTGGTATATTAACCAACGGTGGAACCACCTTCAGACGTGTTGCATATGTTGAAGGACTGAAACACAATCTTCTTAGCATCAGTCAACTGTGTGATAAATATTTCACAGTTAAATTTCTAAATAAATGTCTTTGACAAAGATGACAACCTCGCTCTAACAGGCTCTCGTCAAGAGATTGTGTACATCATCAACATGGATTCTCCCTTCACTGAGAATTTCTATTTTCTCTCTAAAGCCTCTTTAGATATCAACTGATTATGTCATAAACACTTTCTCATCTCAACTTCAAGACGCTGAACGAGCTATCTAGAAATTATCTTGTCACCAGCCTTGCTCAACACTCTTTTGCAAAACAAGTCTCTTCAGTAACTTCTCAGCTTTAGCTATTGCACACAGATTTATCTGACCTTGTCAATGTACAATCCATTGTTGGAAAGAAATACACACTCGTTATTGTTGACGAGTTTTCCAAGTACCTTTAGGTTTTTTTTTTCTCGTTCGTCAAGCGCATAGAAGTACTGAACAACATCAAGATACGCTATATCAGGAGTGATCATGGCACTGAATTCGAAAACATTACCATTGATGACTTCTTTATGAACAATGGAATCTCACACAAACTTCTCAGTTGTGAGAACTTGTCGCTGAAAAGAGAAACCGAACGATAATCGAAGCCACTCGATCAATGCTCAACAAATCTCGTGTCCCTACTCAATTATGGGCATAAGCTATCAACACTGCATATTTTACTCAGAACTGGTCATTGATCGACAAGAGATTCAAGAACACAGCTTACAAACTCTTCCGTAGTAGAAAACCCTTTATTAGCTTTCAACACATCTTTGGTTGTACATGTTACATCTTAAGAAACATAGATCATCTTGGAAAGTTCGATCCCAAAGCTGATGAAGGAATCTTTTTTGGATATTCTTCAGTATCTAAAGCCTTCAGAATATTCAACAAAAGACGACAAACAATAGAAGAAACTATTTATGTCACATTTGATGAATCTTAATCATCTAACTCTAAACCCATATCTGAAGATTATGAAGAGTTAGACAACTAGATGAATCTCATTATGGAGAACGTGAAGTTTCGTTCAGCAATCAACCGAACGCTGATCTCTTTGAAGCTGATGATGATCCATTTCTCATTCCAGAAGCGACTAATAGCGAAGCTGAACCCTCTTTAGGGATTGCTACAGTTCCTATTAGTCAATTACCCCATTATACTTCAAATATTGATCCTTCAGCCGCTGAATCTCCTTTAGTCACTGAACCTCTCTTAGTAAATGAATCTCTCATTAAGGCTCTTTTAGCAATTCAAGATGTTGCTGAAGTCTCATCTTCTATACTTGAGCCTCCAATATCAAAAGATGATAATCTATATCATCTACCAGTTCAATAATCTATATCTATTTCTTGGGGATCCAAGTGCAGGTATTCAGGCTCGTCGAGGTCGAGGTAATATCTGTCTATTGGTCAACTTTCTTTCTTTAGTTGAGCCTAAGAAAATTAATGAGGCTATCACTGACCCAAGTTGGGTCACTTCTATGCAAGAAGAACTCATTGAGTTTGATAAAAACAAAGTGTGGTACTTTGTCCTGCGTCCATCTAGCAAAACCATGATAGGCACCAAATGAGTTTATCGTAATAAGCTGGATGAACAAGGAATTGTAACCTGTAACAAGGCTCGACTTGTTGCTCAGGGAAATATGCAAGAAGAAGGAATCGACTATGATGAGGCCTTAGCACCAGTGGCTAGACTCGAAGCAATTCGACTCTTCCTAGCCTATGTTGCCCATAAGGACTTTAAAGTCACCAAATGGATGTAAATAGCGCTTTCCTTAATGGAAAACTTCAGGAGGAAGTTTATGTTGAACAACCTTTAGGGTTTTCTTGACCCAAAGTATCCAAATCATCTCTATCGATTGGATAAAGCTCTTTAAAGGTTAAACCAGGCGACCCTTTCTTCATTTTTCATCTTTGAGAAGTTTGTCTGTGGAAAGATTGATCATGCCCTATTTCTTAGGAAATTCGAGGGTCATATCATTCTAATCAAAATTTATGTCGATGATATTATATTTGGTTCCACTAATCGCTCTATGTGTTTTCGATTCTCTAAACGCATGAAGAAAGAATATCAGATGAGTATGATGGGAGAACTGACATATTTTCTAGGTCTTCAGGTTAAGGAATCTAGTAAAGGCATTTTTATCAAACATACTCATTATGTGAGGGATATGTTGAAGAAGTTTGACTTAACCAATAGTTCATCTATGAAGGCTCTAATGGCTCCTCCTCTCTCGCTGAATAAGGATCCAAATGGAAAGCCTGTAAATGTTACCGCTTACAGATGAATGATTGGCTCCTTGTTGTATCTCACAGCTAGCCGACCTGATATCATGTATTCTACCTGTTTATATGCAAGATATCAATCTGAACCCAAGGAATCCCATCTGATTATTGTAAAACGCATATTCAGATATCTGAAGAGTAATTCTAATCTAGGCTTTTGGTATCCCAAAATCTCAGGTTTTGACCTAATCGGTTATGCAAATAGTGATTTGCAGGTTGAAATATTGATAGGCAAAGCACCACTTGAGGTTGTCAGCTTCATGGTGGGAAATTGGGGAGCCTAACAAGTAAAAAGAAAAACTCAGTTTTGGTACACTGCTGAAGCAAAGATGATGACTGAAAAGAATGGAAACTCTATCGTCCAAATCTATTGTAAGATCAACCAGATGAAAGTAAGTTTTGGCTTCTCAACCGTTCGGACTGCTCTTAGACTCCCTAAGTATGTTCCTTACTCTCAGACTCCCTAAGTCTGTTCCTTACGCCCGAGATCCAAATAGTGATCATATCGTCAAAATTCTAGACGATATTCACTATGACTGGCCCTTGAAGAAAGACTTTGAATCTAAACTCAACAAGTTGCTAAAAAAATTGAGAAGAACAGGATGTTTGCGATTTGGTAGTACCTGTTTTGGCACTTTATTTAGTGCATGGGTGGGAAAACTGGTGGCCAAGATCAAGCAAGTCAGGTGGCGCTGAACATCGGCTACTCAGTGATCAGAGATATCAACGTCAACTACACTAAGCTCATATTTGACGATTTGGTACTGAAACTGAACAAGCAACAATGTGAAAAGGTGATCCCTTACACCAGGTTACTAAGTAGGATTCTCTCCAGAATCTGAGCAACCAGGTACCCCACTTAGAGTGACCTCCCCATCTGTCGACTTGGATCAAGGATTCTTGATCACAAGACCAAGCTTTCAGACATTGGTCTATTCCCTCCAATACTAGGGATAGCTATAGCAAGTTAAGTAAAATAGTACACGAACAAAGTAGTAGATTTGTTGTGTGTTCGATCAACCACTCAGAACAAAGGTCAAGAAGACAACATGAGAAGAATAACATAGTCAAAGTAGGCCAAGTTGGTAGCCTCAGCTTCTGAATCCAATCTTGAACGTTAGGGCTCACCAAAGCAATACTAAGCGAGAAAAGCTGGTCGGAAAGTGCCACAGTATAATACCATTTCTGGGCACCCAATACCCATATCAGGATTAGATCTATTTCGATTTCAAATCCAGTCGGAGGTCTTCGTCGAGCCTTGTTTGTTGTTTTTCCTGAGATAAAGATGGTCTCGAAGCACACTCGAAACCTGGATACAAGTAGTTCCTTGCTAAGGAAAGAAGGAAGAGAAAGGGAAGGAATCACTATAGTTATCTACAATCTCTCTTTTTGGCGCAAATAATGCCTACTGACAGTAGCTTCCAATGGCAAAAGAAGCGCATTTTGACCCTTTCTATTAATAAGGTTGTCGTATCGATCAAACGATTGACTGGTATGTGCACCTCTCTTATTACTTTTTTGTATTCCCCTATTCTGAGTCAATAGCTGCCTCTTCTGCGGTGCTTATTCCCACAGCAGACTCAATAGTTGCGGTTACGGATTCAATTGTGGTGGGAGTTTCCGCTATAAAGCAAGAGGCTTGGAAGCTATCTTTCAGTCGGAGAAGTGCTACCTTACTGCTCTACTGGTTTCAAGAAATACCTAGCCTCTCCAACTTATAGGCATAACCGTTGTTGCCTGATGGGAACTTCCCCTATATTGCTATCAATGTCTTCATCAATTAGTAGTGTTGCCACATCACTCGGCTCTTTAGCCGACTTCGGCTTCTAAAGCCAAATGCTATTGGATGGGTCTTCTTCTTCTTCTTCTTCTCTCGTAAGTGGACACAATCTGAAGCCCCTCTTAATTCCTCAAAGAGGGTTAAGAAAGCCACAAAGAGGAAGCCATCTAATGTAGCGAGAGGTCTCAACTATTGAACTTTGCCTTATCCCCTTAGGCATCTGTTGTTACCCTCCCTACCTCTTTAACAATCTTTCTATTGTTGTCGTATCTGTAGCTCCTCCCCCAACCACTTCAGTGACTCAAATAACTAAATGTGTGATTCCCAACATAGCCACTGCTGAACCTTCACTTCTTTTCTCAACTATTCTCTCCTCTCCTCCTTATTTGGTCTCAATGACACGTGCTGATGATCCCATGGTGGTTTCCCCACCATTAGTGAAGCCATCACCATAGGACTTGAGGATGCTCCTCTTGAAAATCCTCAGATACATGTTGTTGATCCTCATAACAACGCATTTGAGATGCCCAACGGTAATCCTTTAGATATTGTTGATGACCCCTCAGGTATACACCAAACCTCCCTTTCTTTCTTTGTTACTAACATTGAGCTCTCTTATGCTTAATGCTCTCCTCTCTCTACAGGTCCAATGTAGAATAAACCCCCAGTCACTGAGACTGAAGCCTACGACATGGCTGGGATGTTAAGCTGCTACTTCCTGCCGTTGCAACCGTCCTCGACAAGATGGATGAAGTTCACCAAGGAATGCCCTCCAAGGATGATCTGACTCATGACCTTTCTATTGTCTAGGTTGAGTTGTGTGAAGTCAAAGAAACGCTAAATGCTATGAAGATGGAAGTCTAGCAAAATTTTGAAGCTGTCACTACACTCTTTAACAAAGTTGAAGATGTCCAGGCTCAGCTTACCAGGTATAGTGAGCTCCTTGAACAGATTTTCTAACTTCTTCATCAACCATCACCTGTCCCTGAACCTTCCTTCGGAGAAGCTGATCGTCAACAACTAGATAGGGTCGTTGAATTCAACCTTCATCAAGCCGATGCAATTGTCTCCATCGAGCATATCTGCAAGATCTTGTATCTCGCCTCCCTCTCTTAGCTCTTAATGTTGATGATGACGAAGAGGGAGAGAATAACATGGATAAGAATACAAAACTGGAGAATAATGATATGGAGAATACGGCTGCTGAAGATGCCAAGGAAAATATCCTTGAAGCCATCGATGATGACGATGCCGTGGTTACTTCTACTGACCATGAAGACCTTCATTCTTCTACCTCTACATTTCCAAATGCTGGTGATGAAGATGATGATGAACGCTATCATGATCATAAGGACTCTAAACCTCAAATTTCAGATGCAGGTACTGATCTTGGTGGTAATGATGATAATGACGACGCCGACGATTTCTACGTCCAAATCATACAAAGACAACCAGCAAAAAGAATCTCCTTCAAGGAACTTGATTTCTATGGGGTGAGATCATCAAGGAACTAGAACTCCTTAGGCAAAGGAAAAGGATCACTGAAGACAATCCTGCCCTCGTTCTTGGGCGATCAGTCAATCTGAGGATGCAGATACTTCCAGGTTTGTAGCTTTTTCTTCAGAAACTAAACTTTCTATCCCTATTGCTCTATCTCTCTTTGCAATAATCCATATAGGTCTCTCAACCCATCTCCCTTATTTTGAAACCTAAAAGGAAGATGGGGATGGAGATGAAACTTACAACCTGATACCCAGGAAGTCGTCTAGACAACCTGTGTGTGTTCAGAAGTTGAAGAAGATATGAGGATGGCTCAACTGATAAGTCAACTAGACCAATCTAGAGTAAAAATTCCTCTTCTACCTCTAGATGTGGTGAGTTCGACTTTCTTTCAAAAGATGAACATGGAGAATCCCTACTTGTTGAACAAGAGCTGAAGAAACATCAGCCACAACTTAAAGACATCTTGGAGTTAGCCAAGACTCTTGCTGATCAGGCACTTGGTGAAGGGAAATTCAGTAAGAAAGATCCGCTCAGTGCTCAAACCCAACTCTTAGCAGAAGTTGAATGAAAACGTCAACGAGTGTTGAAGTTGAAAGATCATGACCTCAACTAGTGTAGAGAAAGGATCGGAAAAAGGATAAGCCCACACAAGATCTCAAACGTCACTATCAGTGGTCGAATGAAAGATGGTGCTCAACTTATTTCAATGGTCATTTTTTGGGAGAACAATGATGCTGTCACCGAGTATCCCTCCTTCCTTTGTCAGTATGGTTTCTATGAATGACTCAAGATTTGATAGGCTATCCAAAAGTCCAAATCCAAGCACAAGGCTTATATTGAAGAAGTTCTGAACGAATTATTCAACAAGGTGTTGAAGATCGTCGAGGTTCCTCTTCTGCCACAGAAGCTCTCTCGAAGAAAGAACCTTTTCGATCCTGAAGAAGGTCCATCCAACCAAAATGAACATGAAACAAAATTTTCAGTGGATGAACTCTTTAAGGATAGAAAGAAGTCAGATATCTCAGTGCTGAATTTGTCATTGCCTGGAAAGGGTCCTTATATGCCCAACACAATGCATGTGAGACATGAATATGGACTTATGTTCATTGGATATGATGGTCAATACAAATTTCGTCGAGTATCTGAGTTCCATGTTTGTCCAATAAATCACTTAGAATATCTAAAAACTTGGCTGAATGATGATCTATGTGGAGAGATGATGTACCGGGAGATTTGAAAGGAAATTGATCAAACGAAAGATGCAAGGAGAAAATGTTCCAGATTACATGAACTTCAACAATCTAGATTAGTCAACCTTTCAGTCTTGTAAATCTTGTATTTCTTTATCTTTTCTTTTAGTGTATAACTTTTATGTTTTAATCCTACCAAAACCGATTGTTATTAGTTGTAGTATTTTCCCTTGTAATATATTTCAATAAAATGATTGGTTCACTGAAAAAGATCCCTGAAAAGAGTAAACGGGAAAAGTACTTATGAGTTCTATTTATTTATTACATTCCCTGACACCTTTCTAGTCAGTGAATACGCTTTCAGTATTCAGTTATTGATATTGTGCAAGTTAATTCTTTCCTTGTAATCCTTTACAATTAAAGTAAATTTCTATAGTGAACTGTATCACTAAAAAAGATCACAAAACACTTAAAAGGGACAAGTATTGTACTAGTACTTTTTTCTTATTGTTATACCTAAGCAATTTTATTTTTGTTGCTTTGTTATCATCAAATAGAGGGAGATTGTTGTTCCTATCGCTCAGTGATTTGATGATGATACTTTTTATCTTACGAAGTGTACTATCTCTGTATTTAGCTTCAGCAATCATCACTGAGTCTGTTAAATGATTGTTGAACATGTATCGTATTTCTCTCAGAGACAAATATTTTCAGGAAGACAAAACTTACACCACATAACCTTCAGCGATATTGAAGATATAGCTAAAGACAGAGACACGCAAGTTCGTGATTTGATGCGGTTTTCAGGGATAACAAGCTCGTCTACACAAGTGTGACATCTACTCAAGATTCAGCGAACATTGAAGAAACCTCAATATTATTCTAGTGTCATTGATCAAATGAATCTTGTTGAACAAGATTAGCTTTTGTCTTGTCTTTCTACACACAAAAGACAAACACATACCTCTCAAACTAAAGTACTGTATGGAGTCTCTCTACTGTCTCCAAGTGTGCTTACCTACTTTGTGAAAGACACTTTTCATATACGGCTAAAGCCTTATATCTGCAACAAATGACAAGCTCATCTCTTGAAGCTTGCCACATGCTTTGTACCTTCTGAATTGCATTTAATGCAATTGGTATAAATAGCTGAGAAGTTCTTCCTTCTCATTGTCTTCATTATCTCTAATCCACTTTAACCAGTGAAGAGCACAAGACCTTCTTAACCTTTTCTTTTTGCAAGTCTTTTCTTTCTTGCTATCTTTAGTTTATGTGTTTCTTTGATTGTTTAGATAAGTTCTTTATCTTATCTTTTCCATAAACAATATATAAAACTATGTATTGATCTTCTTTATAAGTAAAGGAGAAAGTGAAAGCTGCCATATTTGTATATATTTTATCTTTTACAAATTGTTACCTATAAACTCTTGTATATCCGGCTAGGACTAACAACACTTTGTTTTATTTTAATAAATAACATTAATTATCTAAAATGATTGGTTCATACATACATACATACATACATACATACATACATACATACATACATACATACATACATACATACATACATACATACATACATACATACATATAAACTCATATGAATAATCTGTAACATCAATTTATATGTACATACTTAAGTAGTTCTTTTTAATTATTTACCTATACACATTTTATTCTTATTTTTTGATGATATTTTGATTTATTATTTCATCCGACCTTCATCCATATACATATAAGAGAGAAAATTCAGAAAAATATCAGTAATTATGAGACTGGAAAGATAATTTTGACTTTTTTATAATAAGAAATAATATGGAAGTTGAGAGCATAAAGATGGCATTCGTTATTTGTTTTCATTGTGTCATGTGAATTTTTTTTAACTACAAAAGAAAAAACGGTTTTAATCAATATATTTAAAAAATAAACAAATGAAATAATTATATAGAAATCGAACCTTTGGAGTTCTTTTAATTGTTACGATTTTTTAAATATACATTACATAATATTATATGTTTCATATGCCAAATAATGCATGTCCACATGTGAAGCAGGTTTTGTCTCACATAAAAAAACCTTAAAGTGTTTTTATTGGTTTTAAAGATTTAATTTGATAATAATATAAGTACATCTCATCCAAACATTTACAAATATTCTTGATGTTTGCTTTAAAAACCAATGCATCTACAGGATACAATCTATCATCGAAATTAAGAGATACATTCTAATATAATACTCATCTGGATAATCATCCGGATTGAGATACATATCCGGATATGATCAAATATCTATCTTTAAAAAAAATCTAAATCTGTCCCAAAATCCGAAAGAAAGAAGAATTCAGGTTTTAAGTAAAATTCGAATCAAGGTTCTAATCATGGAATCATTCTTAGATCCGAATGTTGTATAGTCTTGCTAGAATCTGAAATACAACTCATGTTTCAGAGAGAAAACTAAAATGAGATTTTGTTCGTAAAAGTCTTATTATTATCTGTAATGATCTAAATAAAATAGTTGAACCAGAACCAAGATAGTCACCAAAGCGAATTAGATTATCATCTAGCCGATTGAAGACCAGTACAAGATAAAGTCAAAAATAGTCTAACAAATACTATTTTTGGTGAGCCGATTTTTGAGTTCAAAGTTAACCACCAAGTTTGGCTCACCAACTCTTGTCTTGATATAGGAACATGCTGAGCATGTCAGACTAAATAAGTTCAAAAGTACTACTTTATTAGTACCATATTTCTTTTCTTGTTCTCTCAAATAAGTTCAAAAGTACTACTTTATTAGTACCATATTTCTTTTCTTGTTCTCTCCGCATACAGAAGGATGAGTTGTGTTAACAAACATCTATATCAACATCAAAAGGTTGAAATGAATAGTACAAGCATGCATTGATCAGTAAATTAGATGAAGAAACACGTTAAAGTTGGATAGTAACATTTAATGCAATGTTGGTTATAAAAGACAACTTTCGTTTAGGGATGGCAAAATAAACCAACCCGACGGGAACCTGATACCTGACCATAATTTGACCGGGGATGGCCCCGACCCCGAGTACTAATTATACATTTTTGTGCATATATATACCAAGTATAATAATACAGTGAGAAATCAATGAGTATATATATAATGTATAAATATAATCGATCTTCCATGATGAAAACTTGTAAAAAAATTACATTATTGATTTGGTTGTTCATGGAAAACTTTTGTTGATATAACAACGTGATTATATAAAACTTCAATTATTAAGTATTATAATTGATATATTTGTGTATGAATTACATTTTTTATGTTATCCTTATACAAATGCAACATTTAAAATTTGGATATTCATATTTTATGTCGTTTAAACGTAAAATTGATATTTATATATACATAATATATGATAACATTAAGTAAAAAATTTAATTGTATAGACGGGGAAATATCCTTGATGGGGATCTCTATTCCCCAATGGGGATAGGGACAGAGATGGGTTGAGGATTGGAAAGCGCGAATGGGGATGGGGATTGTGATCCCTAATACCTTTGACTCCGTTTCCATCTCTACCAGGGATGGTGATTTGTCCCGACCTGGTGGGGAATCCGGTTCACCCGACCTGAACGGAGACGGGGATTCCCTGCTAAAACGGGTCCCGGGACCAGGGATCCCTGGTAGACTCAAACCGGGGACGGGGGATGTTATTCAAACCGAGGATGAGGTCGGGGCCGGGGATCCCCGGTACAATAAAACAAAATGATACTTTTTATAGGGTTTGATCGGGGATTGACCTGGGTTTTACCGTGTTTTGACCAGAGATTGCTAGAATTTGACCGGGGACGGGATGATAATCCCTGTACCCGCCGGGGACCGGGGCCGGGCCCGGGGGACGTTATTACAAACTGGGGTCGGGGATTACAAAACCGGCCCCATCCCCGCCCCGTTGCCATGCCTAATCTCTACCCTTGTCAAATGTTGCAACTTCACCCGTTCTGACAAACTTTTTTGAGTGATAGTTTCTTACATAAAATCGACGTCAACATTTTAAGACTCTCTTAGTTGTTATGACACGAAACCCCCTTTTTCTTCTACTCTTTTAGTCTCTAGAAAATTCATCACTAGCCACAATGTTTAGGATCATGTCTTAACTCCCTAACTTCCGCAACAAATCTATATATCTTTTGTTTTATAAACATACAAAATTAAAAAGTGAAAATCTTCTATGTCTATATTCAACCCCCATTCTAAAAACACTTTGTGTTAGTCATTATCCTTCCAGGACCAACATGTTTTACATGTGTCACAATACAACATTGTTTCATAAATCAATACATGCCCATAAGCGAAATTTGTACACGCGTACCTATTCAATATTTTACATGTAATACAATACAATATTATTTCACATTTAAACTATATTGATTTACAGTTGAAACAACAAATGTACCCATCTTGGTTTGAGAACTTTCATAACATGTCAACCAAGGTAAGTTCTAAAACACTATTCTATTAGTGCAATATTTCCTTTATTGTTCCCTTGGCATATAGAAGGATGTGATAGGTTAATAGATGTCTACATCAACCTCAAAGGCTGAAATGAAAAGTACAAGCATGCATGGATTAGCAAATCAATTGAAGACGCGTGTTAAAGTTGCACAGTAGCATTTAGTGCAATGGTGGCTATAAAATGTCACCATTGTTATTCATTACTACTCACCCATTTTAAAAGAACTTTTATGTGATAGTTTCTTAGGCAAAATCGACTTCAACATCTGAATAACTTCCTTTGTCCTTCAGATCTGAAAGACTACCCTCTTCCTTCACTATTTCATTGTTAACAAATTTGCCACCAGTCAGATTGTTTAGGATTATGGGTCTTACCTTCCTAACTTCCATAACAAATATGTAATTCTTTGTTTATACAAAATATAGAATCAAAAAGTAAAATCTATTATGTTTGTTTTCATCCCACCCTTCTACAAACACTTAATGTGAAAGTCATTACTTCCTAGAACCAACACATAATGTCACAACAATCTTATCGTGGTAGGACTAGTTTGAATACCTTGTAACACCTTAAAATCTGAAAGAGTGACTAATTTAAAGTTTTCATAATTCTTCAATTGAAAGATAAACCTCTTTCTAAAAATCAATTGAATGCCTCAAATACAAAATGTAGATTTAATATAAACAAACAATAAACCAAGTCTTACATAAAGTCTAAGTTATGGACAAGTATTACTAAAATTCCACAATAGTTGCAATCTCCAAAATACGGAAGATGTCTCCCAATAACTAAATCATTCTTGTGTCTCTAATTAACAAGCAACTCTTCATAGTGTCGCTAGTACCATCCTCCAACAAAGACCTGATGCACATGCCGGAAAATAAAAAAGGTAAGGTTTAACCCCTAGTCAATTCAAGCAATTTTCATTATTCAATATAAAACGATACAACTGAAAGATGCCATTTAAATCACATTTTCCAAAACGGAAAGTATTAAATATAGAAGTGACATCTTTCGTAAAATCCACCACTTTCGTGATGAAAACTTATAAGGCAAAACTCTCTGTTAACATGGAATCAACACCCAATATTCACATAAAATAGGAATAAAGTTAAATATACAATATTGAAAACATAGGTAAAACTCTAAAACCAACCAAAACATGGATAATGTTCAATACCCCAAAATCATAAATCATGCCTAACACTCCATACTCAAAATGTCACCAAAAACATGGAAAACTTTATATCCAAAAACAACACCTTTAGGTGACGGGGAGACCCACTTCCATTGAATGTGGTGGAACAAAAAAGTAGGCCACGTATCAGTGTTGTCTAACTGTGTAACATCCCAAGATCCACATTTGCATATAACCATATATTTCATATAACGGTAAAACACAATAATACACATTCGGTCCCAAAAAAAAATAACAAGCTACATTACAAAAGTAGCTAACAAATTTATTCATAACATTCTAGTACATCACTTGCTTATATAACAAGTATTCAAGATCGACAGATAACATGCTCTTCTCCGTAATCCATGTAAGCATATTGGGAATTTCACATTTTCCCCTTTCACTTAACCCTTGATAAAGCTTGACATGTAATCACATTTTTGAAACACAAAATGTGGGTTAGACCATCAGATCGAGTGAGAAATCTCTTTTTATGCAATTATAGGGTGAAAATCACCAAAACAAGGTATGAAATCATATTTGTAAATATAACAAATATATATAACCATTCAACATAACATAACTCAAGTATTGTATTCAAATATCCAATATCTTAAAACTTATCCCATACTAGAACTTATCGCATCAAATATAGATTGATAAAACTTACTCGCAGCATATAGAGCGAGACCACCTAGTTCCTTGCATTACACTGTGCGAGATTCTCAATTCCTTGCATCACTATGTGTGAGACCACCCAAAGCTCCTATGGCCCTTAAGGACCAGAGCTCTGATATACTAACTAGAAGCATGGCTACTTAGAAGCATGGACCAACTCGAAGCAATATTAACACAAGGCACGATTAACCAGGGCTTCTGGTCATCAACCAAAAGTAAAATGAATTCAGAGGCAAGCCAACCAGAGCACCTCTGAACAACCAGAGCGCCTCTGAACAACCAGAGCCTCTAGTCTTACCAACCAGAGCTTCTGGTCTTCAAACATTTAAGACCAATTAAAGATGCATGAACAACCAGAGGCCCTCTAGATGACCAGAGCCTTTGGTTTGTCTGACTAAAGCTTATGGAAACTAAGAAAATGAGTTATACTTGAAAGAAAATAGATTCTAAATACAACCACATGCCCTCTGGCTAAACATGAAGGTCAACCAGAGCCTCTCTAGTCCTCTACCGAAGATTTGAATACTTTTCTAAGGACTTGTCGAACAAATATAAGTAATCCACCTAGAGGCCAAGCCAACTAGAGGCCCTTTGGGTGACCAGAGCCTTCTAGTTGGACTGTACTCTAGGATCTAAATGTCAATATAAAAACTAAGTTTGAAGATGGTTTAGTTCAAAAGGTTTTAGTCATAGAAATTGCTTGGAACAAAGAGCCTGGATGCAGAGATTTGAACACAACTTGCATTCACAAATTGGACATAGAGCTCGGACATAGAGTTCGAATATATAATTCAACTTCCAAAGACAGACTGCATAGCACATGCAGAGCCTCTAGGTCAATATATGTTAAAACTTTTGAAAATAATCTTAGAACCCAATACAACCAGAGGGCCTCTGGTTGTACAAGAAGACCAACCAAATCCCCTCTAGTTCCTCATCAACCCTTCATTTTATCAAAATAACTTGGAGTAAAGCCATCTAGAAACCAGACCAACCCAATAGCATAGTTAATTCAAAAGTACTGTCATTCAGAGTCTTTTTGGTTATCAACATTTTTCTCCTCATCGTAATAAGTTCATTATCACATCAATTGGAAGCGACAACTAAAGTCTTCGCATCACACAGATGTGATAACTCAAGATTATCGCATCCCAAGGATCTGATAACGAAACATATGATCAAAACCCAGATTTCTCAATTGCCACTCTTATCCCAATATACACCTCTCCTTGTTATGCTGTCCTTTTCCCAATATACACTTCTCCTTGATATGCCACTCTTATCCCAATGTACAACTCTTCTTGATATGCCACCCTT
This sequence comes from Cynara cardunculus var. scolymus, assembly GCF_001531365.2. Taxonomy (NCBI): domain Eukaryota; kingdom Viridiplantae; phylum Streptophyta; class Magnoliopsida; order Asterales; family Asteraceae; genus Cynara; species Cynara cardunculus. Next base: position 15,995,538 of record NC_037539.1, on the reverse strand, counting down.
ATTTCCACAAAGATATAATCATAATAAAATCCATCATTTTTGCCAATAATGTCATCAAAATTGTTTTATAACAGAAGCTTATATAAAGAACCTTACGGTTCTATACCAAGTTTCACCATCAAAATCAAAACAGCTTCAAGAACAATTTTTATCACCTTTCCAAGTATAAACCATACGGTTCAATATATTCAAATACCAAATAAAGAAAATTGATAACATAAACTCACCTTATATTCACGTATACAAAGATGAATTCACACATCAACAATTTCCAAATATAACCACAGAATCAACTTCTTCTTCTTACAGAATCACGTAGGATTTCACACAAGAAAACACACTGAGGTTTTCTTTCTCTCTAAAAAATATCAGATAAGATGAATCTTATCTATCATTTGTATACCACTATAATTAACTCATAGGCGGTGGAGTTTAATAGTTTTAAAATCATACTTTCACATTCTCCTATGAGATGTAACAAATATATCATGCATGAAACCTTAAGGTGGTGGAATCATTTAAACTATTAAGCACATAAAAAATTTAAATCTATCCACTTATCAATACCTTTCAAAAATCACACCGAACTTGTATAACCGAAAACCCGGTTATCACAAACTGCAACTTAGATCACTGACTTTAGTGCACACTATATTAAGCTTCACCTCAAGTCTTTAATACCTTTAGTTCACATCCTTTAATGAGTGTCTCCTCAAGGTCACATTACCTTTAGTGCACAACCATAACCTATTGTAACCTCATCGATACTAAATCTTAGTGCTCATTCGTTCTCTAGTTGTGTTCCAACCTCAAGGTTCCCATTTGACCTTAGTGTCTACTCACTAGCATTTAAGATAGGAATCTCAAACTTCCTACTTGATAACAAAATGCATTTTAACCCTCGTGCACAAGTGCTAAAGCACCAAAACCACAAGTCTAATTGTCCCAGAGTCCAACTCATAAGAATTTACCTCTACAATACCAAGATGACCATAATACCTACTCGAGCATTGGTCACAAAGTGAGGACATCAAGACTCCTCACTTATTAAACATGACTGACTCATATGTATATGCATCCAATGCATTACAATCTAAATTATAGGACTCCAAATGAATGACCAACACTTCTAATTCTTAAATAAAGTTGCAATAAAGTCATATCTTGTCCAAAGCTCAACATAAAGAAAATTAGACTAGACAAAGGTACCCAAAGATAAATTTATCCAAAATCAACCCAATGACTCCACACTTAGTTGACTACTCAATAAAATTCAACAAAAGCATTAAAAATGTATTTAACCCACATTTATGGAAGCACATGCTCAAGAAATATGATTAACTCAAAAATCCATGATGTGCATTATCCAAATGAAATCACTCTTTATATTTTCCAAATGCCTTATAACATAGAATTGTTCTTTCCAAGTGGTTTATAAAACCATATATACTAGGAGTGTGTTTTCTCCAAATAATGTCTATTTATATGATAAATCAACGAAAGAACAAACTCTTACGATTTATTTATCAAAATATCTAAAAACCCAAATATAGGTATTTTACAAGGTTTATAAAATTCAATATGCCTCAAGATGCAAATCTCATCAAGTAATCTACATTTAATAAATATCAATAAAGACATTTTAATATATCAAAATGAACATTTTTGACATGTACATAGTTTTCACAAAGCAATTTGAACTCACCTTGCTAGGTTAAATTAAACCTAGATACCAAACTCACTCTTTAGCTTCCATTGGTGAAGGCTTTAGATCCCTAGGTTAAACTTACTGATATAAGATTCAAATCTCTAAAGTATACCTTACCTACTCTCAAATCTCAAAAAATATACCACCAAAAAAGAATGAGGGTTGAGGATGAAAAATGACCAAATCCTATATCAAAATATTGTATTTTAGATCTTATCTTCAACGTTCTAAGAAATTCAAATTATCAAGAAATGCTTCCAATGGCCCTTAAAATCGGACCTCAACCTTTCAAAAAAACTCAATTTTGAGAGAAAATGGTAGAGGAGAAGAAGTGAGGTGAAAAAATGGGAAAACCCCCCAAACATCAGACCTTTTTAGAGAGCTGACGGATCTTAAAGCGGGTTTTCACGTAGCGAAAGTCACATGGAAAGTTGCCCGGATTTCTCAGAAAGTCCCATTAAAAGTAGTCAATGCGAAAAGTTGCATTAAAAGTCGCACGAAAAGTTGCCAATGCAGAAAGTTGCATTGGTCTCTGATCGCACGATTTCTTCGTTTTCATGCTCGAAATGATCTCCAACCATCTTAATATGAAAATTATATAAAGCCCTCAAAATTTTCATCTTTAATACCATTCGGTAATGTAATTAATCATAAATGGAATCCCGAAAATCAAGGATGTTACAATCCTCCTAACCTTAAAGGATATTTCAACCTCGAAATCTAGCATGATCAAATAATCGAACAAAACAGATTCCCTCGTTTTCCCAATTAAGCTTGATTATTTATAGCAACAACAAACCTTGCCACTTGAAGTCTTTCCTATTATTGACATTATACATTTCCTTTCCTTTAATACATTCGAACCAAAGGAGACACATGGGTCGGCTTGAAAATGCTACACAACATAGAGTTGAAGTCCAACAAATGGCTCATTATTCATCCATCCCAAAAGAGAATAATTATCTGAGGATGGAGTCCCCAAACAATCACAGCATAACAAGTCGACTACCTCCCATCCAAGGAACGCTCTCGAACTAGACTTCAATTACTTTCTTGCCATAACTACTACCACGAGAGACACAAAAATAAATCACTACAATCAACCTCAGACTTCGGTACCATACACTACTCCCGGGTGTGAACATGAAGTCTCTGCGATTATCGATAGTACTTCAATTAACAGACCTCCGTTATCTCCCAACCTTGAGAGACTTTATTATTTCGAAAATAGTCCCTGACCTCAATGACTTACTTTTGTGGCACTGGTCGATCGCAATTTTATTCTTGCATTCTTCTAGCAACATCTCTCGAACTATGATATGTTTTTCAATTGCATTCAAAACTACGATGATATTTGCAAAATTTGATCCGTCCATAATCATTCATACTCCTTTCAATTCAGAGCACACTACCATGTCCACTTTACCCGATGGTAAAGGAACCCTCCTGAATAGATCACTCGCTGCCATCATTGTGTCAAAAATTTAATCTCGACTACCCAAAGTATCCTAAAAACGATTTTTCCACTTAAGACCTACCTCAGACATTCCTAATAACTTCCATCATTTCTAATTCTCCTAATATTCAAATGAACAATTTTCACAAAAGTTGCATTAACTCTAATTAACCATAAATTTCTCCAATAATCATTCCCAATAAAAGATTTATCATATTTTCCTTGACATGGTTCCTAACAACTAACTTGGTCCAATTCAAGAAACTCAGAGTTCATACTCCAAACTGTCATACAACATGCTGGCCCGACTGGGAAATACAAACCTCTCTCAATAACCTAATCGACTCTCATGTGAATGAAAACTGATAATGATTGTATGAATTATGTATTCTAAAATCTATGCCTATATCACCTATTGTGATATTTACAATGAAACTAGATCCTATAAACATGGAAAGATAATATTTATCAAATAGGTTGTTATAGGATATACATCATCCTCTTGTTCAGAGTTAGAATAACTCTGAACTCAAGGTCTTCATACTTCATCTTCAGATTTGACACTTAGGTGTACTTCATATCTTCTCTTGAATTAACTCTGAAAAATGGGTCTTCAGACTCGTACTTATACGCCTGAGAAGCTCACACGAACTCTAAAGTCTTCTTTTTTCAGATCTCTGAAGATAAGTGCAGATTTAGACTTAGTCTTGTAAGCACAGTTCAAATCTCTGAAGATAAGTCTTTAAGACTTAGTTTCGTAAGCACAGTTCATATCTCTGAAGATAAGTATGCAGACTTCCATCCTTAGCCCTAAATGCTTTAATAAAAATTTCAAATTATTTAGGACAATTTTGGTCCTAACAATCTCCCCCAAAGTTTATAAAGCAAGCATCACCTCCGATGCCTTCAAATCTTATCCCCCCTGTTTTTCTTTAGGAAAACTTTGGTATGCTCGGTATTGATGAAGTCTTCATGCTCCTCCCTGAATACAACTTTTATTCTTCAGTTTCAACTTTAAGATAAGATTAATGTGAATGCAGCACCACCGATTGCACAAAATGCAACTTTAATTGTAGAAAATTGAACACAAACTTTGAACCTCAGAATTACTACTTGACCCCACAATCAACTAATTCATCCAACTATAGGATATATAAATGTGTGAATTTCGTGACATTCAAGTGCAAACAGTCTTATGACAAAGAATCTTTCATTAAACCACGAGTTGAATAGGTATTCAGCTTAAGAACTTGGTCTAATGGGGTATTAACATCAGCTTGAATAACCAAAACAAACACCTTTGACATTGAGAACTGGAGAAAAGAATCATCGTTAAGAACATGGCTTCAAGAACATCAGGTCAGCCAGAAAAGATAAGCCGATTTTCTTTTAAACTTTCAACAGACTGAATAACCAAAACCAGATCCAAAACTCCTAGTCAGAAGAGTGATTATTAGCACTAAGAATTCTATATCACGACCATAACTTTATTAGAAATGATTGTAGAATTTCAAACCTCCAATTAATCAGGTTAGAAAAATGACTGAGAACACTCAAAGATCTAATAATCTCCAGAACCTTCACAACACTGATTGCAACCTTCAAGACCTCTGATTGACCAGGTCAAAAGAGATGAGTGAAAGCACCTAATGGTATAGTCTCTTCTAGAAAAACTCCAGAGTAAAGATTTCATATACTCAAACTCTAGCTAGTCCAATCAAATACCAAAACCTATCAAACAATTCTGTAATCTTTTCAAATCCGACTTTAAATATTAATCCCAATTCGGTTGGCCAAAAACATCAAATTTTGACTTAGAAAAGCCAATGATTGACGACGATGTTGTTGATGCTTTTTAAAGCAAACCTTGATAAAATATGACCTTAATCTTTAAGCACTTGGTGATTTAGGCAAAGAAACCATTAAGCAAACAACATTGAGAGTCTTGAAAAAATACTCATTGAATGGACGATGAGCATAGATTTGGCAACAAATCGCCCATGCCTTGGACGGAGAGAACCATGAACATTTTGTTTATCCCCCATGCCTTGGGTGATGAACACAAATCTGACAGGATCAAAGTCTAAAAGTTCGACTGAATCCAAAAAAATCATTAAATAAACCTAGTTTTGATGATCAAAACAGGTTTGAATTCACCTAAAAGCAAATCCTTTAGTAGAAATTTGATTAAAACATAAGAATATGGTGAATCAATAAATTTTTGGTCCAAAACAAATAGTCGAAGATGAAGCAATTCATGGATGAGAACTATTCTAATGAAAAACCTAAAACATTTCTTGCATCTGCTGCAGATAGATAAATCGTATCAATAAAGGTTAATCGATTCGGCTCTGATACCCATTGTTGGACCCAGATCCACAACAAATCAAGATGAAAACAGTCATCGATGAGAGATTGTAGAAAGGGGATTTGTAAGTACAGTTAAGATCTCTTAAGATAAGTTTGTACGACTTAGTCTTGTAAGCACAGTTCAGATCTCTGAAGATAAGTCTGAAGACTTCCATCCTTTGCCCGAATTGCTTTAATAAAACTTTCAGATTATTTAGGACAATTTTGGTCCTAACACAACACACTAACCACAAAGAATTCTCGAGATTCCATAATCAATCATCCTTGTCATTCGGCCCATCGTTCCATCTAGGACCATGCCAATACACTTCAGCGAGAGTCAATTATTCTAAACTTAAGGATTACACAGTTGTCAAAGTGAATTCATGCATCGATCATCCAATGGACAAAATTCTTACCAATCAAGAAATCTTAATCATCAATTCCCTAATTATCAACATCTAATCTTCTCAGAGTTACCTCTTACCTTCCAAACGCTTCTTGGATATCAAGGAAGTATTCCCAACTACTATAATAGTCATTGAACTTAAAATCAAAAGTCAATACCTAGCATAAAAAATGGCCATGCCATAGATACAAGATTGCACAACTGTCAAAGTGTATTCAAGCATCGATATCCAATCGGTAAAATTCTTATTAATAGAAAAATATTTTAATCATCAACTCCCTAATTATCAACATCTAATCTCCTTGGAGTTACCTTTTACCTTCCAAATGTTTAATGGAATTCAAGGAAGTACTCCCAAATACTCCAAAGGTCATTGACCACAAAACCAAACATCTATACCTAACATAAAAGATGGCCATGCCATAGACACAAATATACCAACAAGTGCGCATTCTTGGTTTGCACCATGTAGATCCCTAACAATCGACTTAAAGTTGAAACTTGACATGGGAACTAAAATTGAAAAACTATTCAAGGCTAATGAAGGAACCACAAAATATTCTCCAATCATTGAAACATAGCAAAATGGCACACCACTAACACACAACATGGTGTCAACCAGACTGTCCATCAATTCCAATCAGTTCATTGGCATATAATCACATAAACTTTCAACCTCTAGATACCGAATGACAAATATTGCTACCTTAAAAATCGATGTGGTACATTAGCCCGATACTTAACAAAGTTGAGACGTGCACCAGTTTTTCAAATTGAAATATCAAAATTTAAAACCGATCACAGGTCGGATCATCCGATAATTTAACTCTCAAGGACTCTCCAAGTCCTCAAATACAACACCCTTCCAAAAAGGTTTAAATCTGTAGGTTTACTTTCAAGTATATTAACTCAATATATATGCCAGTTACATTCTAAAATGGTTTACCGAACATAAAATCATTATAATAATTTTATGCACGCATAAAATTACTACCACTACCAAGTAGTCGGCCGAAGTGGCCACAAATGCCATGTACATAAATCGAACAATAAAATGAATTTTTGTTACCCAAAAACACTAATGATAACAAACAAAAATCATACCAAAAAACAATTTAAGTTGACCACTATAGTCCCAATATACACTTACTCATGCCATGTAAGCAAATCAATTAGTGCACTAAAATGGTGTGTAACAAAATGCATCCTTATAAAACTCATGGGAAAACCCTGCAACATAAAGCTATCAAAATCTTCACCTCTAACAAGAAAATTGTGTAGGATAAAATTCTCAATAATACCTTATACACAAACACACACACACAATAAAACAAGGCTTATACTTTTCAAAATTTCGCCCTTGAACTACAAAATGACATGAAATAAAATTCCAACAAAACTCGCATACAAACATATGCAATAAAGTAGCTTCATGCATTTCAAAACTTGAACCAACTCTTATATGCACCAATTTACCTTTCAATACTAATAACAAAATATGTGCACACATTTTTTGGTAAGAAATGGAGCAATTTTAAGTCACTTTCAAATCTAAAACCCTAACAATATGCTTTTCAATAATTTGCAATATTAGCATTAGTAGTATGAAGAAAATTCCCAATAAAACTTGTATGTAAATGTAAGAACTAAAGTAGTTGATGCAATATAAAACTTGACCCAAATCTCGCATACACCAATTAATTTCATCAACTTGTATCACAACCTATGTATGTATTTTGGATAAACATGGGACAATTATGACGATTTCAAAATTTAAAGTTATCTAACGGTATGGTTTCAACACTCCCCATGCTAGCAAAGTAATACGGAAAAACCTTCCAGTAACCATTTGAATGCAAATCTTATGCAATAAAAACGATTCGTGTACTTCAAAGCATGAGCTACATGCTCGTATTTGTTAAATCATTCTCTAAAATTCATAACATGACAATTACAAGAGTTTTGACAAAGCATGGATAATTTATGCAATTTATTTTAGAAATAAATATCGTGCATGCATTTGGTCAAAACCAGGAGTCCTAGAACCATGCCGCCAATCTACCGGTCACATGACTGAGATTGGAAAACTCAAACATCTTAAGGCGATAATCGATAATCAAGTCGATTAACCTTGCAATTTCTTCCCATAAATGATGATTGAACAAGCTTATTATTCAAACTTAACAAATATCTGACCCACAATGGTCGTATTAACGTGATCACCACACTTAACTGTTACTCAGAGTGACAATGCTACAAACAACAATTCCTCTAACGATCATTCATTGAGAATTCACTCACTACCCCATCGATCACCACATAAAAGGCAATTCAAGCATACATATGTAACTGTAAATTCATAATTACACTTTTCAGGTGCAACCGTGTACGTACCATATATGAGACCTTTTTCTACCATCACCCCAATTATTGATTATAGTGATTATATTGACCCCAAAATATCTTTTGTCAAAGTGCCTAATTGTATATTCTCACTTTCATTCACTTAGTAAAAATGTTATTCAGAGTCTACGCATTCTAAATCAATACCTACATCTCTCAAACTTATGATTTGATACCAACTTGTAGCACCCTAAAATCTGAAAGTGCAACTGATTTAAATTCTTCATAATTACTTAATTGAAAGATAAATCTCTTTCTAAAAATCAATACTCAAATGCCTTAACTGGAAAATCAAGATTTAACATCAATAAACAATAAACTAATTCTTACATAAAAGTCTAGTTTAAGGACAACTGTTACTAAAATTTCATAACAGTTGGAATCTCCAAAGTATGGAAGACGTCTCCTAGTAAGTAAATCATTCTCCGCCTCTAACTAGTACGCGACTCTTCATAATGTCGCTAGTACCGTTCTCCAACAAGGAATTGATGCACAAGCTGAGAAATAAAAAAAGTTAGGATTAAGGCCTAGTAAGTTTAAGCAGTTTTCATTATTCAATATAAAATGGTACAACTGAAATATGCCATTTAAATCATAATTTTCCAAAACGAAAAGTATTAAATTTAAAAGTGACATCTTTCTCAAAATCCACAATTTTCATGATGAAGAATCATAAGAGAAAACTCCCCATTAACACGAAATCAACACCCAAAACTCGCATACAACGCAAATAAAGTTAAATATTCAAATATCGAAAACAAGAGTAGAACTCTATTACTTAAAACAACCAAATCATGGATAATGTTCAATACCCCAAAACCATAAATCATGGATAACACTCCATACTCAAAATGTACCGAAGACATGGATAACTCTATAAACAAAAACAACATCTTTCGATGATGGGAGAGACCCATTTGTATTGAACGTGACGGAACACAAAAGTAGACCACATATCAACATTGTCAAATTGCAACTCCGACCATTGACTTTAGTACACACTATAGTAAGTGTCACCTCAAGTCCTGAATACCTTTAGTGCATACCTCTTAATGGACGTCACCTTAAGGTTTATAGTACCTTTAGTGCATAGTCCAAATCAAGTGTCACCTCAAGGATATCAAATCTTAGGTAGCGTTTGGTACGCAAGCATGATTGGACAGGACTAGACATGACAAAACTGGACAGGACAGAACATGACAAGAGGGTAGGACGGGACATGACTAGACATAACAGGACTAGACAACACAGAGTATGTCTGGTATTTGGTACAACTAGGACTGGACAGAACAAAACTCGACATGCTAAATCTAAGAGTTATTTGATGATTTCAAATGTTATATAATAGTTATAGTTAACACAAATAAATGAAAGAATCAAAGAATTTAATTTATAAATATGTGTACACAATTTTCATATAAATGAATACATACATATATAGTGGTACCAAATTTGAATGAAATATTTGATATAATTGATGGTAGGCGGTGGAGGTGGTTTTGGTTATGGTGGAGGTGGTGGTGGCCAACGGTAGTCGTGGCAATGGGCGGTGGTTATGGAGGTAGAGGCAGTGGTGGTTAGTGGACGGTGGAGAGTGGTAGTTATAGAGGACATGAAGATGGTGGATTGTGGTGGTGATGGCGATTGACAACGGTAGAGGAGGTAGTTGTGGCTAATGTAGTGAAGATAGTTGTAGTGGTAGTTATGGTGGAGGTGAGGTGGCAATGAATGGTGGTGGTCGATGGTGTGGAGGAGGTTGTTGCAGTAGAGAAGGAGTTGGAGGTGGCCAACGGTGCTAGTGGTGGTGGCAATGGACGATGGGGGTTGTAGAGGTGGCAATGGATAGTGGTGGTAGGTGGTCGACGGTGGTTGTGGAGGCCATGAAGGCGGTTGTTGCGGTATAGGAGGATTTCAAGGTGGCCAACGGTGGTAGTGGTGGTGGTAATATGTGGTGGTGGTTGGTACCCGATGGTGGTTGTAAACATGGCAATGGATGGTGGTGAAGGAGATTGTTGTAGTAGAGGAGGAGTTGGAGGTGGCGAATGGCGGTAGTGGTAGTGGCAATGGATGGTGGTGGTCGATGGTCCACTATGGTAGAGGTGGTGATGGACTTGGTGGATGGTGGTTGTGGAGGKGGTGGAGGATGTTGTTGTAGTGGAAGAGGTGTCGATGGTGGTGGTGGCAGCCGAAACTAGCGGTGATGACTATTAACACAAATACCATATTAAGGTTATATATCAAACTAGGGTAGATTAGTAATATTTTAGTTTCTGTCTCATTCTTGTCCCATCTTGTTCCAGCTATTTTGGTGGAACAAGAAAAAGCCTCTTTTGTCCCATGTTGTCCCACCTTGTCCCAGTTCTTGTCCCTGTCTCATGTCGTGCCAAACATGGGACAGTGGGTTCTTGTTCTGTCCTATGTTGCGCCAAACATGGAACAGTGAGTTTTGTCTCGTGCTGACCTGTCCCGTCCCATGTACCAAATGCAGTTTTTAGTGCCTATTGCTTCTCTAATTGAGTTCTAACCTCAAGGCTCCCATTTGACCTTTAGTGTCTAATCACTAGCATTCAAGATAGGAACCCCAAACTTCCTACTTGATAACACAATGCATTTAATCTATACACAAGGATTAAAGCACCAAACCCACGAGTCTAACGGTCCCACATTCCGACTCATAAGAATTCATATCCGTATTACCAGGACGACCATTATGCTTATGAGGACATCAAGAATTTTTGCTTACTAAACATAACTAACTCATATGACTATGGATCTAATACATCACAGTCTAAATTACATGACTACAAATGAATAACCAACATACTCAAAACATGTAATTCTCAAGTAAAACTAAACATAAAGCGAATTAGACAAGATAAAGGTCCTGAAAACTCAATTGAGCCAAAACCATCCCATTGACTCCACACTTGTTTGACTACTCAAATAAACTCAACAAAAATAATAAAACGTATTTAACTTACGTTTATGCAAACAAATGCTCCAAAAATAAGATTAGCTCAGAAATCCATCATTTGCATTTTCCAAATGAAATCATATTCTTTATATTTTCAAAATGCCTCATGACATAAAAATATGCATTTTCTAAGTGGCATATAAAACCAATATACAGTAGGAGCATATTTTCTCCAAATAATGTCCATTTATACAATAAATCAACGAAATGACAAACTCTTATGATTTATTTACTGAAATGTCCAAAAACCCAAATATCGGTATTTTACAAGATTTATGATATCCATTATAGCCAAAGATGCAAATCTCATCAAGTAATACATTTGATAAATATCATAATTTCAACTCATCAAAAATGAATAATTTTGGCATGTACATAGTTTTTACAAAGTAACTTGGACTCACTTTGCTAGGTTAAGTTAAACCTAGATTTCAAACCCTCTATCTAGCTTCCATTGGTGAAGTCTTTAGATCCCTAGGACAAAGTTCTAGATATTAGGATGCAAAGCTGTAAAGAACACCTCACTTACTCCCAAATCTCACAACTATACCACTAAAGAATAAATGAGGGTTGAGTGTGAAAAATGACCAAACCCTAGATCAAAATTGGTAGTTTAGATCTTATCTTTAACCTCCTAAGAACTTTCAATCAACAAGAAATGCTTCCAATGGCCCTTAGAATMGGACCTCAAGCTTCCGAAAAACTCAATATAGAGAGAATAGTAGAGGAGAAGAGGAAGGGTGAAGAAACCATAAAACCCCCAAAAATCAGACATTTTTAGAATTGACATACCTTAAAGAAAGTTTTCACGTGGAAAAAGTCGCATGGAAAGTCATCTGGATTTCTTAGAAAGTCCCATTAAAAGTCGCTCGCATAGAAAATCGGGCTGAAAGTCGCATTGGTCTCTGATCGCACGATTTCTTCGTTTTTCATGCCCGAAAAAATCTCCAACCATCCGAATTTGATAATTATATAAAACCCTCATAATTATTATCTTTAATACCATTTGATAATGTTATTAATCATAAATGGAATCCCAAAAATCATATGTCATAGAAAAACATTATGTTGAGTATAAAATTAAAAAGAATATTTTTTTAATAAGTTTGTTTAATTCAAATTGTAATAGAAATACTTTAGATTAAAAGTAACAGGGTAATCAGGGGCCCCAAGTAAAGATGGCCAAAAATTGGTTTGGTCCGAGATTTTTCTTTTGTGCTCGGTCCCGGTCTTGGACGTGACCAAATATACCTGAACCATTCTTTATATATGAGGCCCAGTCTCCTAGAATCGATCATGGTCCTAGCCAAACCCGTCCCAAATTTTTTTCTTTCCAAAAATCAATTTCGAACATATAGAAAAAATCTTGTTTGAAGGTTTTCTTCTTTTTTGGACAATATCTTATTGAAATAAACTTAAAATCTCTAATTGATCATCAAAAAATATTTTTTTAAGTCTTCTTTACACAAAAATGTTATACATGTTTTTATAAGTACGATTTTTGAATTTTAGTATTGGAACACTTAAAAGAACTTCAAAAACAACTTCAAAAACTTGAAAATCTTGTAAAAGTCTTTAAAAACTTGATATATAAATTATAAAAACTTAATATTTAAAAAAATGGACCTATAACCGGTCCCAATCCTGTGACCGTTCTCGGGTCGGGCTGTATATTAATTTTTTGTAAAAAACATAACTGGTCCTGAACTATAGGTCCATAACAGGTCGTTACTAGTTCTGCTTCAGGTCCTAAGCCGACCATGGGTCGGGTCGGGCCGAGCCCTTTTTGGCCATCTCTATCCTTGATGGTATAGGTGGAAACTGGAAAGAGTGTGTACCTTGGGCCCAAAAATATTAGGAGCCCAAATTTTTTTTTTGTATATAGTAAGATTCCAAAAAAAGTAGTATATAATACAAAACCAAAATTTTCTAATATATAATAAGAGCAAAAAATTGTAGATCAAGGGCCAAAAAATGTATTAACTAATTACATGGATAACAAATCAAATAAAATTAAATCGTAGCACTCCTAAAATGCATAAAAATACGATTTACAAAAATCTATGGAAATTCATAGTTATATGTGAAGCTTAAACTCATAAACAAGGAAGTGTGGAAATTGGTTACAAAGAACAAATAGAATTCCCAAAACATAGGTTCATTCCGCTAATTTTATAAAGCAAATACGTGAATATTGCTAAAAATACCGAGTCCCTAATTGTTGCTGTATTTTGGTAATTTTGTAAGCTCAAATAAATAAAATTGAGTCAAAATTTACATATTATAAGTCTAAGGAAACTTTCTGAAAATTTTAGAAAGTTATTGTTGTTACAATTAAATTTTCAGAAGTCCTGGGACTATAATGAACATTACTTAATTGTTGTAAATAATAATAACGGAATAAACACAAATCATTTTCTAGGTTGGTTGGTTAAGGTGTTTGGCCTTTAACGTGAGGTCATGGATTTGAATCCAACCTTCGCAAAGCTTATTTCTTGGTCTTTGAGCTTGAGAATAGCTCATTTCTTGCTCTTTTGTCTTCATTCTTTTTCCACAAAACCCTCGATACATTTTGAAATAAAGAACAACAAAATTTCATCAAATAATGAGTTCCACATCTTGATTTAAGATTCAGGTTTCAAACCAAAACCTAACAAAACTTTGAATACGAAATCGAACCATGTAAAAGAAAATATGAGATATGAGGCTACAAGGGTTTGAAAGAGTACTTACGAACTCAAACATGGCAATTTTCGAAGGCAGTGCTTCCTCAAAATTTTCAAGCTCGAAAGACACTGAATCTGATGATGATAATAATGATGATCAAGCTGACGATGAGTCAATTGCTGATGATAATGACACAGATGGTAATGATGATGACAATGATTGTCACGCCCCAACCCACATATTGCATGTAACACATATTTCATACCAAAGAAATACATATTCATTTACCATTCAGGTCCCTTAGTACAAGAATCTTTCATGACCAAATACAAGGTCCAAAAATTCAAAATACATATCTTGCACTAAAMAAAACTGTTCAYCAAAAACAACTCCTCATCCAAAACGCATATAAGAAAAGCATTACATCTTTCCTTTTCCCWTAYYTTCTRTACCTCCTGYAACACATATTTAAAATTACAAAAACGAGGGTTAGACTGAAGAGTCTAGTGAGATACCCTATTCATGCCATTGCAGGGTGAAGGATCACCAAAACCTTTATAAAAACAATTATTCATATATATATAACAAATATATGAATACATAAGAACATAATACCAAATCATTTTCCACTTTTCAAGCTAATCACGCAGCTATTCAAATCTCATACTTTTGAACCAATCGAGTTCCATATAGTGCCACTTTTAAACCTTTTCTCATCAAACGAGGTTTAAACAAAGTTTCAGACCAAACCTGTTCTTTTCTCCTCAATAACATCCAGTCTATGATTTCCAATTAAGAACCTTGATCCGAAATCCTTAAATCACAAAGAAATAAAGATTCCAGACCTCGGTAGTCTTAAAGGATATAATAGAAAAAGTTATATAAAACCACGCACATACAAATGTCACCCTTATATCAAATGTACACCTCTCCTTGATATGCCACCCTTATCCCATGGTACACCTCTCCTTGATATGTCACCGTTATATCAAATAGACACCTCTCCTTGATATGCCACCCTTATATCAAATGGACACCTCTCCTTGWTATGCCAYYCTTATATCAAATGGACACCTCTCCTTGATATGCCACCCTTATCACTTCATCAAAACATTTACAAAATAATTCCAAATCGACCGCAGCCATTGGAATTGTTATCAGTCCAAAAATTATTTATATCAAAACTTCATTTTATGATAAAATAACAATTTCTTTCAAAATATTTTCAACACAATCCGGTCAACAAATCCTGGTCAACAATCCAGTCAACATCCGGTCAACATCCGGTCAAGCATTGTCCGGTTTAAACACTTAGGATTTAGAATCAACTTTGTCCGGATATCAAGTCCGGACAACATACCACATAAGCTTTGGTCGGTTTAACACTTAGAAGCAAAATCATCTTTGTTCGGATACAAGTTCGGACAACAATCCGCTCAGGACTTGACCGGTTTAAATAAACCGCTCACCACTTGATCGATTCACCAACATCCGGACAATAAGCCGCTCAAGGCTTATCCGGTTTAACTAATCCGGACAATAGGCCGCTCAAGGCTTATCCGGTTTAAACTAATCCGGACAATAAGCCGCTCAAGGCTTGTCCGGTTTAAACACTTATCCGGTCACTCTTTGTCCGGATAAACACTTAAACATAAGGTATGGTTTCAATCCAAATAATAAACAACATTCAACTAAAAACCAGTATAAATTTTATGCAAAAGTTTAGAAACCACTCACCTTAACAAGCTTTTGAAACCAAATTCTTGAAATCAGCCCTTTCGCAATTTAGCACAAGCAATCCGTACAACACTTATCTTTTTAAAAGCAAAACTTCTCTCAAAATAGCAGGAAGAGCCAAATGAAGAGGCTGAGCCTTCTATTTATACTTCCCAAATATGGAAGGTCGGCTTAACCGCCTTCCCTCCCCCCTTTTTCCACCTTATGCATATACCATCATGCACACATGCACACACATACATACCTATTCCATGTATGCATAACATGCATGCACCCATATATTTATATATATATATATATATATACATATCCGATTAATACACAAATTCTCATACCGGCATGTATCAAATTATCATGTTATCACGTAATCATTTAATCAAATAATCACATATTTATTACCTTGGGTAATAACCAGGATCTGGTTATCACATTATCCACCCCTTCAGAAGAATTCCGTCCCGGAATTCCTTTAATAAAAAAGTCATGGGTATTCTGATCTCATCTTTGACTCTAATTCCCATGTCGCTTCCGGTCCTTTGTGAAACTTCCACTGTACTTTAACCAGACTTATCTTTTTGTTTCTCAACACCCTAATCTTTCTGTCAATTACGGCTTCTGGTGTTTCCACAAAATTTAATTTACTRTCTAATTGAATCTCTGGCAAAGGTACARCTASGTTCGGATCAGCCAAGCATTTCCGCAGATTCGACACATGAAAAGTGTTGTGAATCAGACTCAACTCTTCTGGTAGCTCTAATTGATATGCTACTGGCCCAATTCGTTTACATATTCTGAACGGCCCTACATACCTCGGACTGAGCTTTCCTTTCTTTCCAAATCTGACAACACCCTTCCATGGCGAAACTTTTAACATCACAAAATCACCTATATCAAACTCAATCGGCTTTCGACGATTATCTGCATAACTTTTCTGGCGATCTTGTGCAGTTTTGATTCTCTTACGGATCTGTTCGATCTTTTCAGAAGTTTCTTGGACAATTTCAGGACCCGTTAGTTGTTTTTCACCCACTTCATTCCAACACAACGACGTTCGACATTTACGTCCATACAACACTTCATAAGGTGCCGCTTGAATACTGGAATGATAACTATTGTTATATGCAAACTCTATCAATGACAAATGATCTTCCCATGATCCCCCAAAATCAATAATACAGCTTCTTAACATATCTTCGAGAGTCTGAATAGTTCTTTCACTCTACCCATCAGTCTGCGAATGATAAGCTGTACTTAATCAAATTTCAGACCCCAGAGTTTTCTGTAAACCTCCCCAGAACTTTGAAGTGAACCGGCTGTCTCTATCAGAGATAATAGATAAGGGAACACCGTGTCTGGTAACAATTTCTTTAATGTAAATCTGCGCTAGCTTTTCTAAAGAGTATTTCTCTCTTATCGGTAGAAAATGTGCAGATTTAGATAAACGATCCACAATCACCCAAATCGCGTCATATCCCTTTGGAGTTCGTGGTAATTTCATAACAACATCCATGGTAATGTGATCCCATTTCCATACAGGTATCTCTAACGATTGAAGGCTTCCATAAGGTTTCTGATGTTCAATCTTAACCTGTAAACATGTTAGACACTGTTCCACATACCGTTTTATATCTCTTTTTAATCCTGGCCACAAATAAAAAGGTTTTAAATCTCGATACATCTTATTGGTACCTGGATGGATAGAGTATTGTGATTTATGACTTTCATTCAATATCACACTTCGGACATCTCCAAAATGTGGTACCCAAATTCACCCTTGAAAGCACATAAGTCCTTCATCATTCTGTTCCAAGGTTGAGATCATTTTACCCAACTTTTCTGTTTTAACAAATTTTTCTTTCACAGCTTCTTGTTGACACTTCTGAATTTCCTTACGAATATCAGGAATCAAATTCATTCTCATTGCTACAGTTTTGATGGTTCCACTTCTTTCCTTTCTACTCAAAGCGTCAGCTACCATGTTGGCTTTTCCTAGGTGGTAAAGAATTTCACAGTCATAATCATTAACAAGTTCAATCCACCGACGCTGTCGCATATTCAAATCTTTCTTGTTAAACAAATGTTGTAAACTCTTATGGTCGGTATAAATCTGACATTTCGTTCCCAGAAGATAATGCCTCCAGATTTTCAGTGCAAAAACCACTGCAGCTAACTCCATATCATGAGTTGGATATTGTTTTTCATGTTCTTTCAATTGTCTTGACGCATAAGAAATTACTTTTCCTCTCTGCATCAGAACACATCCTAATCCTAACTTTGAAGCGTCACTATAAACCACAAAGTCTTCAGATCCATCTGGTAGAGTCAATACGGGTGCGCTACAAAGATGATCTTTTAAAAGTTGAAAAGCTTCTTGCTGTTCTCTTTCCCACTGGAGCTTAACATTCTTTCGAGTCAGTTTAGTCAACGGCATAGCTATCTTAGAAAAGTTCTGAATGAACTTTCGGTAATAACCGGCCAATCCCAAAAAGCTACAAACTTCAGACGGAGTCTTTGGAGCTTCCCATTTTTCGACTGCTTCTATTTTCATTGGATCTACTTGTACTCCGGCTTCTGAAATAACATGACCCAAAAATTGAACTTCGCTTAACCAGAATTCACATTTGGACATTTTAGCATATAGCTTTTCTCTTTTCAACAATTGCAGTATCAGACGAAAATGTTTTGCATGTTCTTCTTCAGTTTTAGAGTATATAAGAATATCATCGATAAATACAATAACGAATTTATCCAGATATTCCTTACATACCCTATTCATCAAATCCATAAAAGCTGCAGGTACATTAGTTAAGCCGAATGGCATGACTAAGAATTTGTGATGCCCGTATCTTGTTCTGAATGTTGTTATGGCAACATCTTCTTCTCTGACTTTAAGCTGATGATATCCTGACCTCAAATCGATTTTAGAAAAATAACTTGCTCCCATCAATTGATCAAATAAGTCATCAATCCTTGGTAAAGGATATTTGTTTTTAATTGTCAACTTATTCAGTTCACGATAGTCTATACACATTCGCATAGACCCATCCTTTTTCTTAACAAATAAGACCGGAGCACCCTAGTGCGAAGTGCTAGGCCTAATAAATCCTTTATCGGTTAAATATTTCAACTGTGCCACCAATTCTTTCAGTTCAGATGGAGCTAAACGGTACGGCGCCTTTGCTATTGGTGCAGCTCCTGGTATAAGATCGATACAGAATTCAATAACTCTATTTGGTGGTAATCCAGATAAGTCTTCTGGAAAGACTTCTGGATATTCATTAACAATCGGAATCGATTCTTCTTTTCTCTTTTCTTTCTTCAAATCAATTACATATGCCAAACATCCTTGGCATTTCTTTCGAATACTTTTCCGGGCTTTCATTACTGACAAAATACTGGTATGGTGATTCTGACGATCACCATAAATAACAACTGTTCTCTGGTCTGGCATAATAATTCTGATCATTTTCTGATTACAATCAATACTAGCCGGATACTTTGCCAACCAATCCATACCCACTACTACCTCAAATTCTTTCATTGGCATAGGGAATAACCGAATCAGAAGTTCACAGTTCTCAATAACAATAGTACATTTATTGTACATACTAGTAACAGTTTCCTGACCATTAGCAGTATCAACTACTAACTCATCATCAAGTAACACAAAATTCAAACATGCAGTTTGAGCAAACAATGGTGATACAAACGAAAAGTTTGCACCAGAGTCAAATAACACCTTAGCACATATTGAATTCAGAAGAAATGTACCTGTTACTACATCCGGTGATGCTTCTGCCTCGTTCTTAGTCATTTGGAAGGATCGTCCTCGTGCCCCTCCTTGCCCTCCTCTATTCACAGTAGATCTTCCCTGTGTACCCGATGCATTACTTCCCATTGTTAACTGTGGAGTTTTTAACAAGGGACAATTCGGTCGAATATGATCCGGAGAATTGCAATTGAAACACCTTTTGTTAGTTGGGCAATTTCTAGATAGATGACCCGCTTCGCCGCATTTGTAACATTTCCTTGGGTCCATCTTGCATTCACCTTGATGAACCTGTCGGCATTGTGAGCAGACTTTTTCGCTGGTCTTCTGCTCAGATCGGTTATCATATCTAACAGTTTTCGGCCCCCGAAAAGATGAAGGTCCCTCCCATTTTCTTTTCTCAACAACCTTTCCTTCTGATTGTCTATTCTTATTTCTTTCAGTCACTTCAGCTGCCTCTACTGTTAATGGAAAGGTATTGGGGTTCATAGCAATAACGAATTTCCTAGTTGAGGGTTTCAGACCCCAAATAAACCTTTCTATCTTCCTGGATTTGGTCGAAACATAGTGTTCAACAAAACGAGAGTATTCAATGAATCTTTCGGTATACTCCCGTACTGTTCTATTTCCTTGCTCTAGCTTCAGGAAATCTTCCTCCATTTTTCTTACAGCCGTTTTGGGACAGAACTGATTTTTAAATCTATCCACGAATTCTTCCCAGGACAAAGTCAGTAAAACATTCGTTCTGGTAGATGATTCAACTTTCCACCAAAATAAAGCATTTGACTTCAATACCGAAACAGCAAAACGCACTTTATTTGTTTTCGGACACCGAATAGTGTTAAACACAGATTCTATCTCCTTGATCCAGCACATTGCTTTCACTGGATCTCTCTCCCCAGAAAAGGTTGGTGGTTTACATGCTAAGAACATCTTAATATCCCCTTCTTTATTATGCGTAACTGGAACAAATGGATGAACTTCCACTCTTTCTGTCTCCACTCTAGCCGGTATTCCCATGATAGATGTCAAAGTTTCTCATAACTTCCCCATTTCCTCTACCAACATATCTCTGGTTATGTATTCTGGATGTGGTACCGTCTCTTCCTAAACATTCCCAAAGTGGGATTCTTCTCGTTCAGAATGTATTTCAGTCCGACCTCTTCCCTGAGACTGACTTCTTCCTCTACCTCATCCCCTTGGTCTTTCTCGACCTCTATTTCCAGCCGTGCTGATTGGAAGATTAACCAAAGATTCTTCCCTCTCTTCGGATTCTGGACGAGCTATTCTTTCAGATCTTCTAGTTTGGTTAGACATCTGTAAAGTTTAATATTAATAATCACATTTTCACATTCCCAAATATAATGAAGTATTCAAGTTCAGATGTGTACCTGTAAATTCATAATTACACTGGCCAGATGTAATTAAAATTTACCTTACACACTGTTCTTTCAACTCATCATATTTATTTCCAATGGTGCTAACTAAGTTCGGGACCCTTAACAAGCAATAAAACAGTTTAAGTCTAGGTATCATGCTGTTAAAATACCTAAATCCCTTAAACTCAGGCTCTGATACCATTCTGTAACGCCCCAACCCACATATTGCATATAACACATATTTCATACCAAAGAAATACATATTCATTTACCATTCAGGTCCCTTAGTACAAGAATCTTTCATGACCAAATACAAGGTCCAAAAATTCAAAATACATATCTTGCACTAAAMAAAACTGTTCAYCAAAAACAACTCCTCATCCAAAACGCATATAAGAAAAGCATTACATCTTTCCTTTTCCCWTAYYTTCTRTACCTCCTGYAACACATATTTAAAATTACAAAAACGAGGGTTAGACTGAAGAGTCTAGTGAGATACCCTATTCATGCCATTGCAGGGTGAAGGATCACCAAAACCTTTATAAAAACAATTATTCATATATATAAACAAATATATGAATACACAAGAACATAATACCAAATCATTTTCCACTTTTCAA
>NC_037539.1:15956108-15973838 GCF_001531365.2 Cynara cardunculus var. scolymus | reverse complement strand
ACACCTCTCCCTGATATGCCACCCTTATATCAAATGGACACCTCTCCTTAATATGTCACCCTTATATCAAATGGACACCTCCCCTTGATATGCCACCCTTATCACTTCATCAAAATATTTACAAAATAATTCCAAATCGACCGCAGCCATTGGAATTGTTATCAGTCCAAAAATCATTTATATCAAAACTTCATTTTATGATAAAATAAGAATTTCTTTCAAAATATTTTCAACACAATCTGGTCAACAATTCGGTCAACAAATCCTGGTCAACATCCGGTCAACAATCCGTCAACATCCGGTCAAGCATTGTCCGGTTTAAACACTTAGGATTTAGAATCAACTTTGTCCGAATATCAAGTCCGGTCAACATACCACATAAGCTTTGGTCGGTTTAACACTTAGAAGCAAAATCATCTTTGTCCGGATACAAGTCCGGACAACAATCCGCTCAGGACTTGACCGGTTTAAATAAACCGCTCACCACTTGATCGATTCACCAACATCCGGACAATAAGCCGCTCAAGGCTTATCCGGTTTAACTAATCCGGACAATAAGCCACTCAAGGCTTATCCGGTTTAAACTAATCCGGACAATAAGCCGCTCAAGGCTTGTCCGGTTTAAAACTTATCTGGTCACTCTTTGTCCGGATAAACACTTAAACATAAGGTATGGTTTCAATCCAAATAATAAACAACATTCAACTAAAAACCAGTATAAATTTTATGCAAAAGTTTAGAAACCACTCTCCTTAACAAGCTTTTGAAACCAAATTCTTGAAATCAGCCCTTTTGCAACTTAGCACAAGCAATCCATACAACACTTCTCTTTTTAAAAGCAAAACTTCTCTCAAAATAGCAGGAAGAGCCAAATGAAGAGGCTAAGCCTCCTATTTATACTTCCCAAATATGGAAGGTCGGCTTAACTGCCTTCCCTCCCCCGTTTTTCCACCTTATGCATATACCATCATGCACACATGCACACACATGCATACCTATTCCATGTATGCATAACATGCATGCACCCATATATATATATATATATATACATATCCGATTAATACACAAATTCTCATACCGTCATGTATCAAATTATCATGCTATCACGTAATCATTTAATCAAATAATCACATATTTATTACCTTGGGTAATAACCTGGATCTGGTTATCACAATGATGAAAATTTAAGTGGTGCTAAACAGATAAACAGTAAAGAGCATCAACCAATGCAATTTACTTTTGATGATGTTATTCCAAATTTTTATTACGAAGCTAAAATTGATAATATCTTAGAAGGTTTGAGTATGGACGAGGGAGCTCTAGTTAAAAATTCTGAGAGGTTGTGTGATTGGGAAGGATAAAAACATTGCAAGTGTGTGACAGGAACTGAAAATCAAGTGGTAGTTCCTCTCCAAACCCTTAGGAGAAGACGGGTAGCCACGTCTGTTATTGACATTCATTCATTGAATGTTGATATTGAAGAAGACATAGTCTACCCAACTATGCACCTGTACACCCCTCCAAGCACTCTGATGCCTCTCAACAGTTATCAGTTTCACCTTCACATGGGGATCTAGCACAAAATCTATCTATTCCTCACTCGGAGTGTTGATCCCAGAACTCTCAATTTAACACGAGGATTTAAATATAAGAACCTAAATCTATCGTTTTGATGAAGATAGTGAAGAACAACTTGAACAATATTCAAGAACGAATGAAGCTTTCAAATGATTTCACTATAATAACAATAATGAGAAGGTATCAATCGATTACAAGACATGTGAAAGCAATTTATACTAGCAATTTATTCTAAGAGATAACAATCTAGTATAAGATATCTATGAGATAAACATGGAGAAGATATTTATCTACAAAGATGGAGATTATCTCTAACTACCTAGAATGACAGAATTCATGTTGGCAATGAGTCATGTCCGGTTGTCTTCAGGTTGCGTGTCCAATCAGGATTCTTCATGTATCTGCTTGCTAGAGTAGATCTGATTGAACTATGTTTGACACTTGGAGATTCTTTAGTTGTTGTAAAACTAGAGGGGTTATGGAAAGGCTAAGTTCATCGACCTAATGAACTCTTCATAAGATGATGATTATAAGGCTAAGTACTTCAGGTCTTCATAGCCTCTCTGGATCTTCATTGCATCTCTGGTTTGTCTTCAGCACTTAGAATCTTTTCAGCTCCTTCTTTTCGATTTCCATCAGGTGTCCAGACTTCCATACTTAGTACATTCTTCATTACTTCTACATATGAGAGTGATGGGGTTTAACAATCTCCCCTTCAGTAATGAAAAATAAACAATAGCTATATATGAACGATAAACAAATAGTTATTTATGTACAATAAGCTATGCTAAAAGAAACATCATTTTTGTCAAAAGTTTTTCATTTTCATTGATCGAATTGTTTCATACAGTATGGAAGTAAAAGGGATAGAAAAGTTACATGTCATTCATGGTCTCTATTGAAAGTTTTCCAAAATCACATCATCACTCTTCAGTACCTTATGACTGTAGAGATCCCATGAACTAGCTATGTTCCCTATCTTCTATGCACACAGTCTCTACCTAGTCTTTCTTAAATGACTTTCTGAAATCATTCAAGTGTATCGGTTGAATACTTGAAGGCCTCAGTCAATCGGAAGAACTTCTTGGTGCCAAATTCATTCTTGAAAATAAACCCAGTTATGGTTGTGTTAAGACAGAGGCAGATAGTTTCTTCTACAGTCCAGGAAAAGTCTTCATTTGGAGTTGTGCAGGAAAGTCTTTTAATGCCGAATTCAAGTGCTATTTACAAATTCATTCTTTGTTCTAAACTTGAATAGAGTCTTCATAGTCTCTATAATCGCCCTCAAAGCCATCTCATACCTTATCACGCGATCCTCTTGTTGAGCAGTGTGTCTATATAAATCAATCAAGTCCCATGGGTTAAGATTGATCAGGTCATTGTCGTTGAAAACACTAATCATCCCATGTGCTTACTCAACGGTGTACTCGATGTACTTGATGGATTTATTGGCAAAGGTCCAGAGCTTGATATCGTAGACAGTCTTGATTCCTTCATTTTAAAAGATAGCGTGTGGCAGTTAAATGTGTTGTCTCACGAACTGGTGCCTGGTCAAGTCCATGGATTTCAGGGATAGATTTGGAGGATTCAGGACTATGTGCACGTCACAATCATGGTACAGATATTGTTGGGTTTAAGTTGTGCTTAATTGTTGTATTCAAAAGTTTCTCCTTTGTAAATTTTGTCTTAGTTGCTTTGTAGGTATAAATAGGTTTTCTTATTGTAATTAGTGGTAAGAATTCTCATTTTGTAATCTTCTTGAAGTTTAATACAATTTACATTTGGCAAAACTCTCTCAAAGTATTCATCTTTTCTACTTTGATTGTTCGCGTATCTGATTGAAGAATTTCGGAATTACAGATATTGATGGATATTCTCCATCATTATGGGTTCTCTAGGTGGCACCTCTGGACGTCTCCGTAACGTTTCAATTTGAGCGATGACTTCCTATACCCTTTCAATGGATGGAAACTGCCTTGAGGAGGAAGGAATGTCTACAAGAATTATTGGTTTTATTGGGTGAATGGGTTATGGTTCTGGTTGGATGGGTTCTGTTTGGGTGGTTTTTGGCTGTATGGTGGCAGGTTCTGGTTGGGTGATTTTTGTGGTGGTTTCTAGTTGTATGGTTTCTAGTTATGGTTGGGGTTCTGGTTGAGTTGGTGATTAAGGTGGTGAGGGTGATGGAGTAAATGGAGTTGGGATTCTAGTTGTTTAAGAGTTGGTGTGGTTGTGGGTTGTGTTTCTAAGGGTGATGAAGAACTCACTATGACGGGTGAGGTTTCATCGGTTGGTGGTGATGGGTTGGTTGATGATGGATCTTGGGTTGGTAAGGGGACCTCAACCAAGGGGATTACTCTTGTGACGGGTGTAACAATGCCTGTAGCAGGATCAAAGGTGGATGCTGCTAAAATAATAGAGGGAAAAGTTAGAATATTTACATCATGTACATCCTCAGAGGGTTGAACCTCTGGTTTCCTCGCCTCTAGTCCATGAGCTTTGGACGTTGATGGAGCAGATTGTTATTGTGGTGCCCTCATACACTCTAGATACACATGATTTTTGAGCATTTGTTGTTGAACCTGTTATTATTTGTGAACATGCCGGAGCGGCCATAGTAGAGTCATCTGACTTTCTACATGGACAGGTCGGAAGTCCTACCAACGCTAACGCCATTCCAACGTTGAATGTAGGCACAACAGTTTATTGAACTGTTGTCTCAATTGGTAATCTATGTGATCCAGAAATTACATTACCTAACTTTGTTTAAATGAATTTATGAATGGATCCTAAAGGTTGTTCAGGATAATTTGATGGAAGAAATAAGGGGTTTGAAGAGTTTGTTGAAAAGAAAGCAGCCAGCTTCTGAAGAAGAAAGTTATGCTCTGCCGCCACCACCTCAACCTCAACCGCAACAAGAACAAAACTTCTCGGTGAATGATCTGAAGTCCATGCTCTATGCTCAGATGATTTCTGAACTTAGCATGGACTCGGCGGATGCAGACTTGGTTGGTAAGCTATGTCAATCTATTGAAGAGACCGAAACCCTTGGAACCTCAGAGTTTCATAACTTCCAGAGCATTGTTGTATTGAGCTTGTCAAAGCTAGGTTCAACAATCGCCTCTACTCCCAAAACCTACAAAATTTCTTAGATGCACTTTGTGAACGAGTTTCCATTATAGAGACTTCATGCAAAACTCAGGCCAACACTCACAAAAGAAGGCATGATGACCAGGACGGTCCTGGTCACCATGAGGGGGAGAACAAGAGATAAAGAGTGGTTGAGTCTTTGGGATTATAGGGAAAGGAGTTAGAAAGAAGTGAAGAATATTCTGATGGTCATAACTCTAATCATTCTGGTGAAAGGGTGACGAGTATGGAAATGACAGTGTTTAAAAATCCAGAGATCGGGCTGATGGTTGAAAAGCTGGAGGTATCCACTACAAAAACAAGGAGGTTGTTGGGTCTGTCAGCTAATGATGGTTATAATGATATTTTTGCTGATGAAGTTGGTGGAGGTCGGGATTTTAATTTTGAGTCGAAAGGAGAAGTTGCTGATTCAGATGAGTTGCTATTTGACTTTGAAGAAGATATAAATGTTGATGAATCAAGCTTTCCTTTTTTGGTCAAGCCAAAAGTAGAACCTGAACTAATTTTTGTTGAACCACCAAATGCTCCTAGTACATCTTCTGCACCTTAAACTACAATTGTTCAATCTGCAAGAAGGTATGTGCCTATCGCTGAGAAGCTTGAAACTTCAGGGTGGGACAGAGCTAGAATAAGATAACCTTATCTTGAAGGCATGTATGCCGACATATTTGTTCGTCATTTGCAAGCTTTAAGTGCTGATAAAGTTCCGAGTATTCGTAAAGAAACCATTGAATACCAAAAAGAGTATATGTACTTCCTAAAAGCCAAATGCCAACCCATTCACTTTGTACGAACAAAGCACCAGATTGTCTTGATAAAGAAGGTAGAAGCTAGAAGACTTGTAAGAGTTTGGTATCCATTCTTCTTCGTCACAAGGCAAGATGGTAGAGAATGGTACTTTACTGAAGCTAATTTTCCAAATCTGTACTTAGAAGACTTGGCGTTTATGTATCATGATTTCTGAAACTAGACTGTCAGATTGGAAGGAATCGCCAGAGGATTAGAAGCTATCAAAAGGTTTCTCAAGTGTTAGAGTAAACTGCCTTCTGTTATAGATATTCAGATGGTCTATGAAAGCAATCAAAAGCATGTTAATTTGAAAAAGTCCAAATCAAGACTTAGAAGACGTTGATGTTATCCTTTGTACATAATTCTTGAAGATCCAGAGCTAGGTGTGATATATAAAAATTCTGAGGGTGCCAAAAGGTTTCTGAGGTTCAGTGAACTCAAGAAGTACAGTGATGGAACGATCAAAATTATCAGGAAGCAGCTCGAATTAAAGAAAGCTCAAGATGACAAAGTGTTGGGGTCGAACAAGTTGGATCTAAGAGAAAGGTTCTTACTACTTAAAGCTCTGGAGTTGTTTGATGAGAATATTGAGTACAGGATTGCTATAAGAAGGTTTGAGACGCATATGGGTTTTAGACGTTCAAGATTTTCAATTTCTAGAGCTTGAATCCAAATGGGGAGAATGTTGGGTTCAATGTTGTTAGGACTGAAATTCAGTGTAAAATTGTATTCGTCTTAAAAGTTAATTTTGTCTATAATTGTATAAAATAAACATCGTGTTTGACTTTGTAATTGTTTTTTTGACTTTGACTAAGCTTATGTTTGACCCTATATAAAGGGTAAATCCTTGTATTTTGAGGAGGATTCTTTCATTGTAAAATCAGATACGTAATAAGAAGGTTTGACCATATTGTGAGATTTGACTTTCTCTCTCAACTATCATTGTGTTCTTACAAGAAATATACAGTTCTGCCATTGATGAATTGGAGCTTTCATAAAGATTGATTAAAGTGGGACTTACAATTGGTATCGTAGCATATTTGCAGTGAATTTGATTGAAGAAATCGTTAAAAGTTGCACGATTTTCCTGGAAATTCATCCTATGTTCATGCTATGTTGTTGAATGTTCTTCAAGTTTTTTCATAAAATTTTACTCAAATCTTTCATTTTTGGATGTTTGATTGTTAAAATTGTGATCATTGTGTACATTTTTAAGTCGTGAATCATTGTTATTCATACAATTTTGTGATTTGATCATTGATTGTAAAGATTTGAAGAGATTTTTGGATTTTTTGAAAAACTTGTGTTCTTACCAAAATTCATAAAATCTTAGATTTTGATCCATTTTTGTTTAAATTTTTTGTAGTTTTTGTGTTTGGTTGTTGTTTAGCTTGTAGTCCGATTGCTTAAATCGCTTGGAGCTTTGATAACTTGACTTAGTTAAATCGTTTGACTTACAATTGACTTCAAGATCTTAAACTGAAAAGGATGCAAATCGCTTAAGGTGTGAGAGGAGTTCACGGATATCAAATCGCTGACTACTTGAGCGATTTAGTTGGGTTATCCGCATACAGCTTGAGCGGTTTAGGGATTTCCTCGTACAAAACTTAACCGATTTAGAGTGTATATCAAATCTAGCTTGAGCGATTTAAGGTCAACATCGTGCAAAGCTTAAATGATTTAGGAAATTCATCGCAGACAGTTTGAGCGATTTAGGCAATTCATCAGAGTTTGAGCGAACTAGGCAGTACATCGATCACAGCTTGATTGATTTAGAGAATAAGCTTGAGCGACTTAGAGAACCTGTTTGATCGATTTAAGAACCTGTTTGAGCGATTTAGCAAACTTATCGCCTAAAGTTTGAGCGATTTAGCATAGTTTAAGGTTGAGTGAGCAAGGTTACATCGTGTAAGGCTTGAACGATTTAAGGACTTCATTGTACAAGGCACACTAGCTTGTCCGGACTTCTGTTAGTATCCCCTTTCATCGTCCGGATTTAGCCTTAGCCGCACGACAGTTTGTCCAAAGATCACTTACATCGCATGACTTGTCTGGACTTTGAATATTTTCTTGACCAGAGTTCTTGAACTGTCCAGTTATCAACTTTAAACTGTCTTGATCTAAATCAGAAGCAGTCTTGTCCGTGTTCATCTAATTTAAAAATTCTAGTTTGACCATCATGAGGAGACTGAGTTCTAAGTGTGTGTGATTAAGTCTTGTTCAAATTTCATAGGATCATAGTTTATTCTAGTTAAACATTCTTTTTGACCAGATTGGATTTCCAGGAATTTTGTGAAGTGTGAATTTTTGGATTGAGTGTGATTGTGCAATATTTTTGGATTGTATTTCTTTAATCAATTGCTTGAACTGCATAGATTCTTTATTTGATCAATCTTTATTTTTTTTAAATGACAGCTTTTCTTGAGAAGGAGAATGAAGAACTGCAAAATAAGATTTCTGAGTTGAATAAGAGCATACAGGATTATAAAGTGAAATATATGAATGTGTTTTACAAAAATCATGCGAATATGGAGTGTATTAAGATTAAAAACGGAAGCATAAAAAAAAGTGTGAACATATTGAAAATGATTTCATGTACAAAATTGAGAAATTGGAAAACACTCTGAGGTCTGTCAGAAAGTATTATGATGATGATCTGAAAATTTGGAGTAAAGCTAACAAAGATTTGTTTAATAAACTTCAAGGAATAATACAGAGACAGAGGACTTAACTGAAAAATTTCATAAGTCTGAGAGTGATCTGATTGAGTTAAGGAAGTTACTGAATTTAGAAGAAGAGAATGTTCTAAAAGTTGAGAATAGTTTGGATGTTGAGAGGAAGAAATTTGAGAAAGAGAAGAAGAGGGTGATTGAACTAGAAAGAAAATTTGAAGTTGAACGTGTATCTTATGAGAATAAGATAAACTCTCTCGAGCTGAACGCAAAAATGCTGTTAAAGCAAATATCAGATTTTGAGCAGCTGATCATCTTGGAACGTGCCAAGAATGATAAAGAGAAGAAAGACATCACAGAAGAGTGTCAGAGCCAAACACAGAAATTATCTGACAGCATTGCTCTAAAGCAGAAGGCTTTAGATGAAGAGAATAAGCAATTTGCTCTTGAGAAGAGAAATACTATAAAGAAACATACAACTAATGCTAAAGAACTTGCTGAAAAAAAAAAGTGGCTTGACATCGCTTCTGAGAATGAGAAAAGCAGCTCAGATGAAGAGAGAATAGAATTTATAAATTAGAAGAAGAAGTTTGAAATGCTCAAGAAAGAGTTAAAAGGTAAACTCCTGGATACTACAAGGAAATTGTCTGATCTGAAGACAGACCTTGAAACTGAGTTGAAGATGAGAACAGAACTTAAAAATAAGTTTGATTTAGTTACTGTTGAAAGAGACCAGCTTTTACAGAAAGTCAAAGACTTTTCTTGTGCTCAAAGCTCAATTGGTTCTCCTTCTTAGTGTAAAACTAGCTTCTATGACTGTTCCAAATCGAACAATTATTCAAGCAGCCCTAAATCAACTGTTTCTAAGAACTATTCTCGTTCTTCTAATCAGTATTATCAAGGGTATGTTATCGGATCACCCAATAATTCTTCTTAGGTTAAAAGCATTTGGGTCAGTAAATCTGAATTTGTTTCATCATGTACTCCTGTTGTTACTAATCATTTTCCTTGTTTTGTAAGATCTACTTCTGATTTGATTCATCTTAGCAAGAGAAGAATCATGTGCTCCACAAGCAAATCAACAGATTTTGTGAACAAGAAGACATCCAATAGATGGAATACAGACAACAGATATCAGAAAGATTGGAAAGGTAAGAACAGGTATGATTACAATAACTGGTATGGATCATATTTTGTTTCTGATCATCCAGAAAAGAAAACATCTAATACAAATAGATGGTTTGGAAGTTACAGTATACCCCAGCCCGATACTAACAAAATAGGACCCAAGTTCATTTGGGTACCAAAATCTATTTGATCTGATTTTGCAGGTGTGTCAAGTTTGCGCTGATCAGAATATCATATCATTGATGCACAAATGCAGGGGGAGTTGTAATCTGTTTCAAACAAGGCTTCTGAACAATTCAGTTCAGGACTCGTACTTTACCGAGTATGGTTTCTAAACACTCAGTTTAGGACCTGTGCTTAAAATGTTTTCGTTTTTTTATTTTTTGAGCTGAATCGAAATATTTCTTAAATCTACTTTCTAGGGGAAGTCTCTAGAAAGTTCAGTAAATGTTTTTCGGAAAATAATTTTTTTTTAGGAAACGAGTACATTTTCTAAACAGGTATTTCCTGAGATTTTACTTGAGTAATTTCTTATCGATCATAACTCCAATACATGTTTCAGCTATTCTTCAAACTGTTATTATCACGTCTCTTAAATTGAAAATTATTTTCGGTGATAATACACTCGTTTGTATACAAAGGTTGATTTTTTGATTTTTTTTTACACTTCATTTTTTTTAATCAGAATCTATAAACTTGTACTTACAAATCTTTTTCATTTCTCTCGCATACCGAATAATTTGATCATTGTCGCATCTTTCTTTCATTGATTGTGCTTAAAAGCCAAATATATTGATCAATTTTTATCTGATCATTGTGCTTTACAAAAATAATATTTTGATCAACTCTTGCGATCATATGAGCATAATAAATTTAGGAGGTACTGAGTGCTTAACAGAAATACCTCTATGGAATGTCAGAACCGACAGACCTACCCAAGAGGACAACCATATCTGAGTCAGCTTAAACTCAAAAAGGGTTGTGTGCAGAGCTTAAAATGAAAAAGAGAGGGGCAGTTATTGTGAGCTAAAAGAATTGACGAGAGTTATGTCAGGATTAAAAGAACATAAGAATCCTGTTCCAAACTTCTAAAATCTGGGCATACCACACAATCTATAAGTTCTCAATTCTTTCGAGACTAATATTGAAAAAGGCAAAGCTCAGGCCAATTCTTGTCACAACCCCACCAGCTACTCATTTATCTCTTAACAGATAAATGTTTCAATAACACTTGGGGCATGCAGCTCACAATCTATCAATTTCTCATTCGGAGAAAGTTGATATTGAAACAGAAGCATATATGTCCCCCGTTCAAGTCTTTTTGATCACTAATTGAGTCTGATAAATTTGTGTAGTCCACACGGTTTATCTTTTTGAGCCTAAACAGAAGCATATGTTGCTTTATCTTTCTACACTAGACATATTTTGCATTTTATACGTTATTTTGCCAAAACATTCATATATATGCTATTATTAAGCTATTGATGATTGAATGGAAGACCTGGTGAGATGAGCATCATAAAGTCTCATATATATACAATACATTTGTTGTACTGAGTATATATGTTATACTCACAGCCCAATCTTTTTATAAGATTGAAAACAATTTCATACGTTGAAATTGGTTGTTATCTTCCCATTCCCTTAATCTGAAAAGATTAAACAAGTGGATTTGAAAATATCTACTTATAATTTCATGAATTAATGGCTTTCATGAAAAATTTCATTCATTCTTGTGTATGATGTAATGATTCTCATTTCATCATAAGGGGGAGTATATAATAATGAATGAAATATCCAATTCTGAACATTATAAGGGGAATTTGTTGTAAAGATCAAGGGGAAGTAATTTCTATGATGGCAAAAGACTCAAAAGGAGTGCGACTGGAGATGATTACAGAAAATTAGTTTGATGTTACAATGTCTGAGAGTTTTTGGATGTGAAAATCAATTTTACAACAGTTTGCTGATAAAGATTGCCTTTGAAGAGAAAGTGTATTAAAGATCAATTCTGAAGATCGTTATTGTTTATGTTCTACATTGTCAAAAGAGAGGATCATCGCGGTTCTACATTCGAGGGGAGAATGTTAGAAGATCTTTCTCAAATAATGATCATCAGAAGTTTCAAGTTGGAAATTATTATGAAGAAGACATAGTGTGCTTAAAGCAACAAAGTTCAAACGAGACTCAAAGCACGCAAATTCTTTCAAGTCTGAATACAAAAGGGGAGAATGTTAGGACTGATATTCAGTGTAAAATTGTATTCGTCTTGAAAGTTAATTTTGTCTATAATTGTATTAAAGTCACTGTGTTTGACTTTTTATAGATAGTTTGACTTTGACTTTGTCTACATGTTTGACCCTATATAAAGGGAAAGTCTTTGTATTTTGAGGAGGATTATTTCAATGTAAAATCAGATACGTAATAAGAAGGTTTGACCATATTGTGAGATTTGACTTTCTCTCTCAACTATCATTGTGTTCTTACAAGAAATATACAGTTCTGCCATTGATGAATTGGAGCTTTCATAAATATTGATTAAAGTGGGACTTACAAATGCTTTGTGCTTTTGATGTTGTATTCAAGCTTTGCATTCTTCTTTGTATAAATAGGGTAGTTTGTTTTTAATTTTAGAAGCACTTCATTTTGTAATTCTCAATTGTAATCTTTAAAGCAATATACACAAAACCTTTGAAGAATTATCTCTCTACTATTCTTAGAAACTGTCATTGTTAACCTTCATTGATCTTGATTGCATTCTTGATTTGTAATGGATTGATTAATTCTTGGAACATCAGAATAACGCTTGACCCTTGAGCGTTATATGCAGAATATCTCTTGAATCTTGAGCGATATACACAAAAACTTTCAAAAAATCACTTGACTTAAGCGATATACTCAAAATCCGCTTACCAAGTGCACTATATCTTTCAAAAATTGCACAAGTCTTAAAAGAATCTTCGACGAGCGATGTTCTTGAAGAATATCGCCCAAAGCAATCTTCAACACACGATATTCTTAGATCTAACAGACACTTCATCAAATTCAACAAAAAATTCACAAAACTCAAAAAATGTAGTTAAAACTAGTACAAAATTGCTTGAAATTGCATTGAAAACAAGTTTTGTGAACTCATTCTTGTCAAAAACATATCAAAACTAGCCAATTTGATCAAAATTGTACAAAAAGCTTCAAGAACACTCTTTAACTGTCGATCACCAAAACTCCAAATTGAACTATGATTTCTAACAAATTGATTGAATCAATCTCAACAATTCAATCACAAAGTGTTTCTAAACAAATCCCAATCAAAATTCAATTCAAAAACATCAAGAAATCGATCTTGAAATTGAAAAATTGGACAGAAAAGGTTCGACCAAGAATGTTCAAAAAAATCTTCAAGAGATCCATCAAAATTGTTTCAAATTCCGATCTTGAGTTGCTGTAATCTGTTCTGATACAAATTGACAATCCCAAATTAATTATTCAGTGAACATATTAAAAAATAATTCAGGAATTCAGCAATGGTAGAGTGTAGAAATGTAGAGAGAGAATCTTGGAAAGCTTAAAGTGATATTATCTTCAAAGATTACAAATAAATGCAAGAGTTACAAGAATGACAAAAATAAATACAAGCTGCCTATTTATACCCAAAGAGTATTTATAACAAAAGTTCTTGAATAAAACATGAAATTAGGACTTAACAGGTCCACAATTAGCGTATCTAACAAAAAAAAGACAATTGGTTCCATAGACAGATCATTTTGATTTAGTACCTGAGTTGAGGTTGAAGAATCATTTGAAGATGAAGACTCAGATGGTTTGTCTTTAACTTCCTTGATGTTGGTCATAAGATAGAGGTAGGTCGTGTCTTTATCATCTGAGGAGGATTCGTCAGATGAATCAGCCCAATTCATGTTCTTAAGCAGTAAGATCCTTGCTTTTACGCTGGTAGTTCTTCATCTTTTTATACTTCTCTGTCAACTTCAGATATTTATCATCTTTTGATTTGAAGAAGGATGATATGAAAGATGGCTTCATGACTTTCTTAGACCTGGACTCACTTGCAAAGTGTCATTTACATTTACAGTTAAAGCAGATTACTGAAGCTTTATCAATCAGGGTTGATTTTGACTTGTCAGTGATAGTTAGTGTAGAAGGTCTTCAAAAGTTACTTTTTCTGGCGAATCTTCTAAAGGAATTTTCAAGAAGAACCATTGACTCATCAAACTCTGAAAAATTAGCATCTATTATGTCCTCAGAGTTAGATGAGTCTAACTCAATGATTGTGAGAGTGGAAATTGTCGTTGAAGGAGTCTCAGAGCGTAAAGCTGCAAGAGAGATTTTTGACTTTTTTGAATCTCTTATGAGATTCTTCTGTAGTTGGTGAGATTGCTCATGATTGAGCAAAATCCCATATAGAGTACTGAGAGAGAGATTGGACATGTCTTTTGACATCTTCAGACACATGGTAAAACTATCCCATGATTCTGGAAAACTTTCTAGGAACTTTGTCAGTGTCTCGGAGTTGGTATATTCTCTTCCAACGGTCCTGAGGTCTATTAGTGGGTAATTAAAGTGATGGTGTACTTTGGACAAAGATTCAGTTTTTCCACAAATGAAACTTTTATATTGTCGCATTAAGTTTGTCTTTCTCATTTCTTGTACCTCGGTAGTACCTTCATATAAAACACACAATGTGTCCTACATGGATTTAGAGGTTTTAAGTTTCATGACAGAATAATATATCTCATCAGGAAGAGATATGGCTATGATAGATCTATCTTTAGTATCAAGAATTATTTTCTTCTTGTCTTCATCGCTCCCTTGGTGAGGGAGGTTTGGAATCTGCCTTTTAGGTATGGCAGTAGTGGTAGCAGGGGCAGGAATGGCTGGAGATATTGCAAATGGAATATATGGTCCATTTTCAATATAATACGGGATCTCAGGATCCGTGCCTTCTAGAAATACGGACATTCAATTTTTCTAGAGACTGAACTTGTCCCTACTAAATCTGAGGTTTGACACGAGAGTCATTATCATGATAGTTTGTGTATGTGTTTTTACAAAGCCATTTAAAGAAAATGGTTAGTAGATTATCTTTAAGAAATAGATAATAAAACACTACTCTAATACCACTTGTTGGCCCCAAACATATCTACAAGAGTTTTGAAGGTAACAGTTTGTATAAGGGGGCTTGAATATAAACGCACAAATTTTCACTTTTTAAATTTCTTTATTGATAAAAGAAGATCAATACATAATTTACAGATTGTTTTAGAAATAGATAAGGTAAGGACCTAATTTAGATAATCTAAGAAACACACAGTTAAACACAAAGAAGATTAAGAATAAGAAAGAAGATAGTAGTAGTAATAAGAAGAAGAAGAAGGCGTTGCTGAGAAGAGAGATCTTCTCAACTATTTATACCCATTGCATTTAGTGCACTTTAGAGGGTACAAGCCAAATGGCAAACTTCTAAAGGAGAGCTTGTCCTTTTTGTCTTCAAACATGCAGTCTTTTAGCCGCATATGAACAATTGACCTTCACAAAGTTGGTAAGCATGTTTGGAGACAATAAACTAACTCTGTAAGTGTACCTTTCTGTGAGAGATATGGGGTTGTCCTTTTGTGCATAAAGAT
This sequence comes from Cynara cardunculus var. scolymus, assembly GCF_001531365.2. Taxonomy (NCBI): domain Eukaryota; kingdom Viridiplantae; phylum Streptophyta; class Magnoliopsida; order Asterales; family Asteraceae; genus Cynara; species Cynara cardunculus. Next base: position 15,958,882 of record NC_037539.1, on the reverse strand, counting down.
AAGACAAAAACTAATATTGTAGAACAAGATTCATTTGATCGCTAACGTTGATTCATCTTTAAGGTTCTTTAGTGTTCGCTGAGTCTTGGTCATATTTCACACTTTGATTTAGACATTCTGTTATCACTGAATCCACTTCAGATCATGAACTTCATGTTGCTTTTTTCAGTTACTTCTTTGACATCGCTAAGGTTCCTTTGGTATGGGTTTTGTCTTTGGAGAATACTTGTTCTTTGAAACGTTTGGCATATGTTCAGCGATCACTGAACAGACTTAGAGATGATCACTGAGACTGAATAAGAATTACAACAAGTATTTTTCACTAAGTATGTAGGGTCATCATTAAATCAATGAAAGAGTTTGGATCAACAATATTGCCTGATAAGAATTATTCTTTTGTTTTACTTCTGATGTCCCATCATATAAAAAGGTGAGAGTATTTTGCATGTCTCTTGAGTGGAAAGATTCATAATAAAATGATAGACATCATCTAGAAGAGACATAATGATGATTGTTTAGCTTCAGTGTCAACTACGACTAGCTTCTTATCTTCTTCCGACCATAAGTTAGGAGACTTGATTATTTGTCTTATTGGTTCAATCACCTTTTCATTTTTATCTTTGACACTGGGAAGGAAAGTGGTAGGAACGTGTCGAACATTTCTTAGAACATAGGGATTTGGCTGTCAACTCTTCAAGAAAGAGTGTTATCCGATTTTCTTAAAGAGATGTTGTTGTTTTTTTAAAACGAGGAGGTTTGGATAAAGAGCCATTATCATTGCTTGTGGAAGTCATTTCAGGTCTTGTTTATGAGTTTAAACAAACTGCTCTGATACCATTTGTTGGTCCTGGGGACTTACACGAGAAGTGTTTGTAGAAGGGGTGGGTGAATACAAACACAACAAATATTCACTTTTAATTATATATATTCTATATTTTGTATAAAACAAAGAATTACATATTTGTTATGAAAGTTAGGAAGGTAAGACATATGATCTTAAACAATCTGACTACGAGAAATTAGCTTATACTGAAATAGTGGAGGAAGAAAGTACTCTTTCAGATCCGAAGAACTAAGGAAGTTCTTCAGAAGGTGACGGCTATTTTTCCTAAAAACACTCACAAAGAAGTTCTTACAAAACGGGTAAGTAACAATGAATGATAAGGGTGACCTCTTATAGCAACTATTGCATTAAATGCTACTGTCATACTTTAATGCATGTCTTCATTTGATTTGTTGATCCTTGCATGTTAGTATTCTACATATTAGCATTTGGGGTTGATGTAGACATTTGTTAAGATTTCTCATCTTTATGTATGATGAGGGAACAATAAAGAAAGTATGACACCAACAAACTAGTACTTTTGGACTTTCTTTGGCCGACATGGTGTGCATGTTATCATACCTAGATGGGTGTTAGAGAGTTGGTGAGCCAAAACTTGTTGGACAAGTTTGTACTCCAAAATTCGGCTTACTAGTAGTAGTATTTGTCAGAGTACTAGTTGACTTTTATCTTATGTATATCTTTTCTTTTAAAGTATGTAATATTTATATACGGCAAACAAAACAAATAAACTCGCACACTCTCCTCATCTTTGGTGATGTTTGAACCCATGACCTCCGAGGAGGCCAAAGACTCACATACCGCTAGGCCAAATGTCCTTTGGTTTGTATTTATCTTCTTTTTGGTTAGATGACAAACCAATCCGTCTTGGTGACGATCTTGACCTCACTTCAACTAATCTTTGATCTTGTTGAAGACATTTTGTTCTTAGACCAATACAGGTTACAAGAGTTTTACGTGAAAAAATCCTATTTTTTTCTATTATGAAAATATAAGCTATAAATCGAATTTCCATCTATAGGAAGATTTTGAAGGTGCTTCATTGGATATTTAAATCACTTGGTATAAATTATGTGCATGTCAATCGGATTTCTTTCATCTGATGAAGCGCTCTAAAAGACACAAAAGGGAATCGATGAGGTATATCCGAGACCTAGGCCCTGTTTGTTTTTCTAAAAAATCACTTAATTGCCTCTTAAGTCTGACCGATTCAGACCTAGAGGAATTAAGTGCGTTTGTTTTTTTTATAAATTAAGTGCTGAAAATGTCTCATTTTGTCTGAATCGGTTAGATGTAAATTTAACTCTGAAAACCTCTTAATTTGATTCCCCTTCTTCTCGGCTGCTGCTTCCTTCCCTCTTCTGCTGCTTCCTTCCCTCTTCTGCTGCTTCCAATCGACAGCCCCCTGCTGCTCGATTTCTTCCTCTCGGCTGCTCGATTTCTTCCTCTCGGCTGCTTGATGACAACCCCTTTTGCTGTCCACTTTCGATGTTCCCTCTCGCCTCTATCCTTTTGCTGTCCACTTTCGATTTCTTCCTCTCGGCTGCTCGATTTCTTCCTCTMGATTTCTWCCTGCTGCTTGATGACAACCCCTTTTTCTATCGACAGCCCTCGTCCTCGGTTTTTCTCTCAAACGACAGCCGGCTGCTTGATTCCTCTCGCGACCGCCCTCTCCTTCTTTTCTCCTTCCACGCGACCAGCCTCTCCCTCTTCGACAGCTTGCTGCTGTCCTCTTTAATTGCACACGTCTTTGCCCACGATCTTCCTCGAACTCACCCASGATCTCCCGATCTGCTGCTCCTTCTCCCGAACTCTCGCTGCACACGTCTCTCTCTCTCTCTCGCTGCCGATTTCAGGACTGGCAGCAACTTGGGCTGGTTTTTCCTCCTTCTCATTGCTGCTGGTCTGGGCTTACAGCAGCCTTGGGCTG
>NC_037539.1:15902950-15955938 GCF_001531365.2 Cynara cardunculus var. scolymus | reverse complement strand
TTCAGACTTCAGCACCTCTTAAAAAACAAACGCCACCCTAATAATTTGAGGTTCAGATGATACCCAATTGGAACTATATCCGATGGATGAAGTTCATCGGATATATTCCTTGTAAAACAAAGTAAACGAGAATATTTTTTTCTAAATATTTTATTGAATGCTACAAGTATTATTTTGTAGTTAATAACATATCTTTACTCTTTAGCCCAAGCTTGTTGGCCAAATAAAACAACAAAAAAGGGGAACCTACAAACTTATTAAGAGCATGTGCTTTTACAGCAAAATTATGTTTCTTTCACTTGCTTTTTCACAATTCGATGTGGCAAAGAAGCTCCTGCAAAAGATCTTCAAGAAACTCTATTATGGATACTCAAAGTCTACACCCCTTATTAAAACCGATGGAAAGAATATTGCATGTACGTAATACTAATACATATATATATATATATATATATATACACACACTTTTACATATATACATAGATATAAATTTGGCATCTTATTAGGTACTTTTTACCGCACTACTGTACTTCACGTACCGAATTTTTTAAGAAAAAACACATTGAACCTTCACATAAAAAAACCAAACTTCACATGATACACACGGAATCTTCACATAAAAAACATCGAAGCCTCACACCAAAAATATTAAACATTTACATGAAATAACAATGAACCTTTACATTGGATTAATAGGTCTCACAAAAAAATGGACGTCTTGCGTGCACAAAAAATTAAATCTTGAAAATATAAAGGTTGGTTTATCAACGGTAATTAGGTAAGAGTCATAAAATTGCATAATAGAATTGTTGGTAAACAACTTTTTGGTAAGATTTCTCAATCATAAAATGGCATAATAGAATCGATGGTAAACAACTTTACCTGAATAAGAATCGTCATCCTCACTTACCAGATAAGATTTTCAATCTTTTTTATAGTAATCCGAGAAGATAAATAAGAAAGTAATGCGTAAACAAAGACTTATTTGGTAATTGTTCATTTTACCATGCAAATTACTATATAATCTATCAAGATTGGTCAAAATTACAATTTCTACAGAAAAATAAAACATTCCAAGGACACAAGCGGGTTATCAATTGATTCGTCGTCGTTTCCATCTGTCGGAGCCCAGCTGCTCTCTTCTCTCTCTGTATCTATACCCGAACTCACATCAGGTTTCAGGACTCTTTCAGGTAAACCCGACCCGGATCGAGACGGTGAGCTTTCCGTCTTCCTCGCCGACGGGCTCCTTCCTATCCCATTTCTGGCACCACCACCTCCTCCTCTGCCAACCACACGATTCGCCGGAGATCTAGATCGAGACGCCGGCACTGGCCTCTGCCGACCGGTGGAATAATACCCAGAACCACGGTTGTTGATTTCGGATACGGATCTAACACGGCCAGGAGACTGTTGTTTGCCTCTCACCGGAGAATTTCTTACCACCCGAAGCTCCCCGGAAATCTGCTGCGGGTTCCTTAACTTTGCCGGCGATCTGTCAGTAACTCTCCGGCGAAGAACCTCGACGTCCTCTTCAAATGTCGTGGTCGAGTTACTTTCGCTCATCGTACTGCAGATCTCGGAGACATTCATATCTTGAAGATTGTTATTCTGTTGATGTTGGATCTTTCTTGGTACATACTTTGTGGGTTCATCTTCGATTTTTGAGAAATGGTTGGCGTTGGGAGTTTCAGAAAGCACTTCTTTCACCGTCTCTTCGTCCACCGGCGGCGGAGCTCTGCTTGATTTTGACGAATGCCGTTGGAATTCAGGAGTCGTCGGAGATTTCTTTGTGCTGACACAACAACCCATTATCAAGAAATCGAAAAAGATTGGAACTTCAATAAATTGGGAGTAGAAATGATACGAGTTGTTGGGTGGTTTTAGTTTTTTACGTGAGACTTTGATGACATAAGAGGTAATGGTTGGTGGTGGATTTAGGATTTTGTTGGAGGTTTACCAGTGATGATACGAAAAGGCGTTATTTGAAACGGGAAAAAGATGGAGAATTTGAGTTGAATTCATTTGGGGGTGGTGATCTGCGGTGGTTTCCGGTGAGCAGATGAAATGAAGTGAGGGTAGTGTGAAAAAGGGGATATGGGAGTCAATGGGAGATGTGTTGAATTTGTAGGAAGAAGGAAAAAGTAAATTCGTCTTTCCAACTAATCCTAATCAAAATTAAAATAGAATTGAATTTTTAATAAATAAATAAAAATATATAAAGTTACAAGACTGAATTTACATTTTCAGTCCCTATGTTTTGGTGTTTTTATAGATTATGTTTGTATTATGAAAAACAAACGATATCTATGTTTTATTATAAAATATTTAACAAAAATTTTAAAAATTATTTTTTATATATGATATACTGTTTATTGATGCATATTATTTAAAGTTTAAGAATATAAGTAAATTGTGCATAAGTACAACTTATTAAAAAATTAAGTTAAGAAAATTACAGCAAAACATAAGAACTTTTAAAAAAATTAATTTGATACTGATATCCATATTTTTTTTTCAAAATTTTATGATATTTTTAAATTTGTATTTTATTCAAAAATAAAAACATTATCGTTTTTCTCAAAAACACATAAAACCATATCGACATAAAAAAGAAATAAAACGAAACATTAAAATCAAGATGTGTCTCAATACATTGCACAAGTACTCTTCTAGTGTGTCATAATAGTTGTACTCTTTTAATGAGATGGGTTTTTCATAAGGCTAAAGAAACCCATCTCGTTAACTTATTCAACGATCCGATTTATTAAAAAATTGTGAATACAAGAAACGCATCTCATTTAAAAATTGTAGCACAAGACAACTTTTTTATGTAATTCATTTTAAATGAAATATTTGAGGAAAATGAAAAAAAAAAATAGTAGTGGAAAATGATGAAGAAAAAAGGAGCAACGGTCAATTAAAAAGTAATAAAGGTGTAGGGTAGAGTTTGAAAATAGTTAGATTTTGTTGTTATTTATTGTAATTTATGCTAATCCTTTATTTGAAATAATTGGGTTGATTCCAGTTAATATGATCATAAATTCAAGATTATTAAAAATTAATTCATTAAACGTGATTATAATATAATAAGCGATGTAATTTGATGCCCAAAAATAATGGTAACTCCTAATTTTTTTTAGGGATGTTTGGGACTGTTTATTTGTAACTTCTTATGTTTTTTATAAAAGCACTTATCAACTTATTATAAGTCAGAATAGTTTAACTTCTTCAAAAGTTTTTTATTATCGGTATAAGTTGTTTATTCAAACACTAAAAAATATTTATTATCAGTGTCACACAATAATAAGTCTATATGTTATTTTTATAAGTAATCTCAAACACCCCATTAATATAGAAAAAGTTTTATAATACCGTAAATAACATATTCTTGCCCTACTTTTATAAGTATTCTTTTTTAAATTTAAAACGATTTAGGTTGCAAAATTTTCAAATAAAGTGTTTCTTATGATCATTAAGTAATATATTAAATACAATTAACAGGTGTTTAAAGACACAACGTATAACGTTCTTTGGTTTAGATGGAGGAATAAAAACGGGATTGAAAATGATAATAATGATTATGGAAATGAATTCTTATTTCTCTCCCTCAATTTAATCTAAAATGAGAATTTGGGTTTGTTGTGATGGGGAATAGAACAATTTATACTATAAAAAATCAAACAGTTTCTTTCATTTTATATTTCATTAATTGCTGTTTAATATTATAACGAAACACTCATTAAATTCAAAGTGTTATGAAATTGAAAATACTTAAATCTCAAGCAGAAATCTCGAAATCAATGATTGAGTCTAGAAATTGGCTAGTAGGCTTCCACCCCCCCCCCCTCCCCTCCCTCCAAATTTCATAAGGGTGCGTTTAGTACATAGACTGGGTGGGATGGAAAATCTGATTTCATGGGACAAAAATTTGATTCCATGGAACAAAACTTTCAATAGTCCCATGTTTAGTATGAAGTTTGTGTTTTCAAGAAAGTAAATTGATAATTACTTCAATAGATTAGATGGATGTTGGTGCTAAAACTATATCTATTTGCTTTTTTTTGAAGTGATAGAATTTGATGAGATTAGCGGGAGGATTTCAAATTAGTAATTAGGCCATTCAAATGGCATATTACCATACAACATTTTAAGGAACTAAAGGATTTAAGTAAAGGCAATGACTTGAAATTTCATCCCCAATCACCAAGATCCTATACAGCATAACAAAATGGATTTTGAGGCTAAATAACCTAAATTTCCAGTTGATCCTTACTGCAATTACTTCCTCTGTTACTCTCTACATACATACATACATACATACATACATACATACATACATACATACATACATACATACATACATACATACATACATACATACATACATANATACATACATACATACATACATACATACATATATAGAGGAGCAATCAAATACAAACCACCCAATTTGTACAAATCGTGCAAACCTCATTCAACCAATCATAATTTTTCATTTTGTTCATTTTTTTGTAATTATGAGAGATTGATTAATCATTTTTATTGTGGAGAGTGTTAATCATGGATATTATCATCTTCGTTATTTTAATTTTAGAGAAATACATGAAACAGTTTCATTAAAATTTATATGAAGCAATTTCATAACCATATATGAAACAACTTCATAAAAAAAATATTATATGAAACAATTTCACAAGATTAAACAATGAAATCGACGGATGAGGGCGGTTTACACGATTTGTAAAAATTGAGTGGTTTGCATTTGATCGCTCCTCTACATATATATATATATATACACACACACACACACACACACATATATATGTATGTTTTGAGACTGTTTTACATCTGCCGATTTTTCATATTTTGAACTGTTTTTTAGTTAGATGCTCCTATGAATTTTGTTTCAATTATTGAATGTATGATGTTACTATGAATTTGACTGTTGTTTGTTTTGTAAATTTTATAGTGAATGATCGGAATCACTTAGTTATACTCGTTAACGTATGGAATATTTACATTCAAATGCTCGTGTATTTGCTTTCCCTTACGATTTGGTTAATTGAATTGAAGAATATAAATAGTGAAAGAGAAACTTTGGACCAAAGAATATTCACTAGGCTTCAACTTAGATCAACCGAAATACAACGAATGACATGCAAAAGTGATGCACATTGCATAAATGAGTTGCGAATGGATAAAAATGTCTTTGCAATTTTGTATGATTTGCTTAAAACTCGTAGTGGATTAATAGATGATTGCAATATGACAATCAAGAAGTCGGTATGTTCATTGAGTATTAGCACACTACACTAAGGATAGAACTTTCCAATTTAGGTTCTATAGGTAGGGGAAATAATAAGTCGGTATGTTCATTAAGTATTGCGTATTATATTACATTTGGAAGACCTGTTGCTTGTCAAACCAACTCCTATATAAGATGATTGTGCGGATTCACAGTGGAAATGGTTTAAGGTACTTACTATAACAATCTTTATGCAATACATAATATAAGGTCTATCTTTTAGCTAAAACCTATTTACTTTTTGTGTATAAGGTTGTCTAGGAGTAATAGATGGAACTTATGTTGAAGTAACTATACCAGAGTCCGATAAACCAAGGTATTGAAAAAGAAAGGGACATATTGCAACCAATGTATTAGGTGTGTGCACTCATGATCTAAATTTTGTATACATTTTAGTCGGTTGGGAAGGTTTAACTACTGACTCTAAAGTTCTACAAGATGCAGTTACTAGACAAAATGGATTGAAAGTTACACCTGGTAATTACTATTTGGCGGATGCAGGATATATCAGTGGTGAAGGTTTTTTGGCACTATATATGGGCGCTAGGCATCATTTACGAAAATAGGCATATGCTAGTCGTACACCTACTAATAAGGAGGAATACTTTAATATGAAGTACTCACATGCTATAAATATTAGCGAAAGGTGTTTTGGCATCATAAAGAAACGTTGGGCTATATTACGAAGTTCTTCTTTCTATCCGATAAGAATCCTTGAGTTAGATGACCATTTCCCTCATTCAAATTGGTTTCTTAACCATTTCTCTACTGGGTTGATCCAAATGTCATTAGTTCCGTAATATATTGTGGACCTAGCTTAAGGCCAAACAAATTGAATTCAACACAAATATGCAATTGCGATTGTCAGGTCCACAATTGCAACGGTAAACAAGTTGAATGTGACCCTTTTTTTTGTCTTTTAGTTAGATCTGCAACATTGCAGACCTGGATATGTAGTGACATTTAAGTCAAAGCAGGAGAGAGTTAGTTAGAAAACCAATTTGGTTGAGGGAGATGGTCATTTGAGCTAATTTCTCATTCCATAATCTATTAATAGAGATGTTCAAAATTGGTAGTATAAGATTATAAATTAATAAATATTAATAACGCAAAAGAATTGTGACTAATTGACATTGTTTGATAACAATAAGATAACTTATTTTCTAGGTACATGTTTGGATGCACATAAACTAACTTATTGGAACGCTAGTTCAAGTCGTTTTGGTAGCTTATTGTTACTTTTTCTAAATATAGCCCTAATTAATATTAATTATTATTTATTACTATTAATTATATTTAGTTAATATATTATTTTCATAATTAATATTTAATATATTTAGTTATCAAAATGTAAATATAACAGTTTTAGCACTGTCTATGTACCATAAAAATTCAAGTTACACTTATTTTCTTTCATAGATAATAAAAATGTGTTAAATAATTTAATTAATTTAATTAATATTTTTTTTAAGACATGATTAATTAATTAGGATATGTTAAGGTAGACAATTTTTTATTTTTATTCATATTACATGTAATAGTTATTTACAATAAAAAATAATAGATTTTCTCTAAAATTTGTTTTAACAAATTCAAATATTATAATATATAATAATTAATTTTAATCAATGTATTATATTTTTTAATTATTGTTTATATTAGTTAATATATTATATTATTAGMAATTTATTTCAATTATATTATGAAATATTATAATTGATTAATCTTTCAAAATGTATATTTGATAATTTTACATTATATCAGCTAGTTTTGACAAATATGATTAGTTTATAACTATCAACTAGTTTGACAAACATAATAATAACTTTCTTCCACGTTTGTAAATTTTCAGATGTTAGCTTCTTCCAAAATGCATGTTTTAGCCATCATTTAGATGCTTCCATGTACTTATTTAATTATGAAATTTGATCACGATCGGTTTCTTAATTATTCACCTTTAGAAAAAGGGGGAAAAGGAAAAATGCAACAGCTTAAAAGCAAGACTACTTTCGATCATAATTATGTGTCCCATTTCACATGAAAGAAAATAGATCTCAAATCAAATACAACATATGATGCCTAACTGCTTATATGTCTATTCCTTTTCAGAATAATCTAACGTTATATGCCAAATTATTCATTAGAAATATAAAATTTCAATATCATGACGGAAAATGGTAGTTGCAGACAGTTGAATTTTTTCTGTTAACCTTTGTATCCCAGCTAGTTTACGTATATCCTGACTGATCCCTTGTGGTTTGGAGAACAGTCATGAAAATCTCAACGGTCTTGATGGGACTTGAACTGATGATGTTTAGAAGGAGTCCAAAGCCCAAGCTTAAAGATACGAGTGTCATTCACATAAAATTTGTGTTGTTTTTCTGTAATAAATTAGTAATGACTAAAATATACTAACTACGTTCTTATGGTGCAATGTTATGATATTGTTGAGCGTAAAATTATGTTCTTTTCGTATTTGTGTTATAGACGGATCTTTCTATATGTTGTTCACAAATAATTTATATATGTTATGATTAGGGATTTACGAGAACCACAAAAATGTTACAAACCCGTGAGAATCTGTTAAAAGATATTTTTTTGCACGATTTTTTTTAATCAAATATTAGAATTTAAGATATTGTTTCTTATATGTTTGTTTCAGAATGTGATAGTTTCACATGCATTTGTTTCACATTGTGAAACCTTTTTTTTTTTTTTGTGATTTACTTCGTTTCACTAAGTGAACAAAAAAAAAAGTTTCACATGAATTTTTTCACCATATGAACACAAACATATGCGAAACACTTTAGCTAAAATCATAGTATTTGATAAAAAAAATGTAAAAAGACATTTTTATATCGACTTTCCCAGGTTTATAACTGTTTAGTGGTTCTCATTTGATTATCATCCTTTATGACTAATCCGTTAGAAATTTAGAGGTTGTTTACAAAACACTTACTTGGTAAGTGTTTACCGGATAAATTTTCTCATCGGATGAACATGAGAAATGCCAAGAATCTTACCGGGTAAGAGTGATGAGAAGGATGGAAAGTCTTACCTAGTAAGTGAAGATGACGACTCTTACTCAGGTAAACACTTACCTAGTAAATTGTTGCATTCGAAATGTTTTGATATACTAAAATCTTACGTATCAAAATAAATCATAGTATTGACTCTTATCGATAAACGCTTACCGGGTAAGCAATTGGGTAAACGGCCCCTTAGTTTATAATGCAAATATTTTTATTTATTTATGAGATATAATAATTAGGCATTTTGCATAGTTATTATTTGATTATTTTATAGGTTGCATCACATGACACTTGAATTTACATGTGACCTTGGCCTATTTCTTTTAATCCAAAGCACCAAATATTTATTGCATTTTGCCTTTTATTTTATCTTTGACCAATATTTATTAGAAAAATCGTCCTTATTTTTGAGTACCAAATTCATTACTTCCTGACATTAAAGTTAATATATCAGAAATAAAAATCTTCTTCTGGGCGTAAAGGTTCAAATACGCTAACTTTTGGTTATCTGTGAAACAAGTGGTCCTCTTGAGATCAGTCAGTTTGTATAATTGGTTGAGTATCCAGGTTAATAAAAAAAAGTTAATATGTAATTGTAGATCTTTTTTTAAAAATGATTCATATTTAATCCAAAACAAATACACAAAATATTATAAATAAAATTAAAAAAAATCCATCCATTTTTGCTTTGGATTCTTTAAAATGGGAGCATGGGTTGTCTAATAAAATCTAAAACCTGCAAGGGAAATTGAATTTTTATGCTTAATGTATCTTATATGTTGAAAATATACTTCAATAATTATTTATTAAAAATTATATTTATTACTTTTTTATTACAATTTTTTTACGTTTCATTCTTACTCATTATTTCTCTCTCTTCTCTACCTTTACTCTCGATTCTTATAAATATTTATTTTTTGATAACCCTAAAAAATGTCGAACGTCATGGATGACTGCATTGATGTTAAATATGACTACTGTGTAGTAGACTTAAGTTGAAGACGAATATCATCCAGTAGTAATCGAAATGAATATAGCTTTTCGATTGCAGATTGATGTGTTTGATATTTACTTCATGGTAGTTCGATGGATGTTTTAAATTTATTTTGCAGCATCCAGGTTCAGATATCGACATATATTTTTTCTTATTGGAGGTTTAAGGATGTTCAAAGTTCATTGATCCCAATGGATACTGATGTAACATACACCAATATATCATTTGATTTGCTTGAGGTCGATAAGATTAAGTATGATCTCAAGCTAATTAAGGTTACTTATATAATGGAAAGAAGGCAACCATTTAAATTTATACATGTTAAAAGAGACTTGTTTGTCAAAGTATTTTCCAAAAAATCATTGAAAACAATAATCATTTATGTGAGTCTAGTTAAAATATTGCATTTGCCAAGCATCCATCATTAAAAAGTTAGATTTTGAGGTATGATTCATGTTTTGAATATAACAGTCTAGATTTTGTTACCGGTTAATCTTGGTATTTTCATTTACATGACAATTGGATGTTTTATCTACTTGTACTGATGCTTACAATAGTTGTATTTTGGACTAGTAATGTAAGTCAAGTTTCATGTAGGGGTCAATTATGTACAAGGAAACTTGATCTTAGGATTAGAAATGTTAAGAAAAGTCCATGTAGATACTAATATTGAATTAGACTATTGATGAGGGGTAATATTTGATAAGTGAGAATTCTTACACTAACTATTTAAACCCCTTAATTTTTGCCAAACAACTCTCATTTTTACATCTTACATTTCTCTCTCTAGACCTAAAGTTTTCTCTTCACATAAACCCTAAATTTGTTTATAACATTCTCATGATCTAGTAATTTGGTGATATTTTGAAGAATTGGAGCTAATCAATTGAAGAGAATGTAAAGAATCATAGTATGAATCTATAAATTTCAAGGTTTGTGGTCTAAATTGTTGATTTATGTTAAAGTTAAGAAGGTTTATGTTAAGGTTCATAAGATTTTGATTAGTAAGCTAACCCTTTGTTAAATGATGTTATTGTTGGTTAAAGAAATTAAAAATTAAGTTTTAATCATTTATTTGCGATATGGTAAAGTTAGATAGTTGATTCTTGATGGTTTTAGTGTCAAATTTATATAAAACGACTGTTTTGAGTTGTGCATTGGAATCATAGTACTACTGGTTGTTTAATAATTCATATAAAATCACTTGTTGATCCAATTAAGGTGTGCCATATATTGTTGGAAAGGTATCTATGTCTACTACGATTTTGTAGTCCAAACCTTATTTTACCTTCATAATGCTCAAAACAGTGAGTTTATGTATCTGGTTCTATGCAAAAACGGGATTTTCACACTGTTCTTTAGAAAATTCTTATAAAATAGGTTTTTCCAAATAGGATGAATCCAAATCTATTGGAACCCTAAATAATAGGCCTACAACTTTTGTTTAGACATTAACACCTGAATGCATCTCTAAGTATGATAAAAATAATCAAAATCAAGTTGGTTCAAAGCTGTTAGGTGCAGGGGATTTAGTAGCATTATTTTTCTTGTACTTTGTGCTTTAAGGATTGTAACATCCGTAGATCTTGTACCAATCAGTCACAATCATGTGTAAACTTATTCAGGACCAATCTTAGAATAGGAAATGAGCATTAACAAGGGGATATGAGCTATATCCTTACTACATCGATTACCGTCTAAGGTACGGACAACCGATTCTTACAACTTTCCTTAATCACTAGTTCATTATAGAGGTAATATCGTATCTCATTACCATTTCGGCATCTATCACTCATATAGAATTATAGTTTCTTATTTTCAATTCATGAAATTAAATTGGGAGATTGTGAGTTTGATAATTTCTTTAATTATTGGTGTCTGATATGTCAATGAACATAAATCATATTTAGAGCTATTATTAGTGTTTTGTCTTTGATATGATTGTTGTTGGATACTTGAGTTGAACCATTTTTGGAACCATTGTTGGCTTTGAACCTTTGTCGGATTTGAACCGTTTTCGGAATTCTATTTTGACATGTAGTAATTAATAGTTTCACATTTTGTAGGATTATCCTTTTCACATTGAATTGACATGTTTTTGATGATTTGAGCATTTTGTTCTCTAAGGCACGACATCAAGGGCAATGATGTCATGATGCCTCCATGGCGACTATAAATTGTTATGGCATCCTTGCTATTATACCCCAACGTCAATAAGTGGGTCTGGCCTTGTACCAACCAATTTGAAGGCGAATGGATCGATCATAGGAATCGTTATCGGGAGTCATATTCGGGAACCGTTTTCAGGAGCCGTATCCGAGAACCGTTTTCGGGAGCCTATTATCAGAAAGGAATTGAATGTATTGCCCTACATTTATTTTTCATTGTTTGAGTGGTCCGTAAAACCCTCGAACCCAATTGATTTTCTTATTTATTCTCAATTCTTGACTTGATGATATTATTCTAATTCTTACAGTATGGACATTTTATGTCAATTATTAATTAATCACTTCATGTTCCGGTTTTCGGATTCTTTATAATTATTATCTTTTATTAACTTGATTATATACTTGTGATCTTTGTTATTTTAATTATCCGCTCACTGAGCAATTGGCTCAACCAAGAGTTATTTTGTCCTCAGTAGGTACAAGATCGTAGGTAGAATTATCACAGGACTGAGAGCGATGGAATATGACTATTTTGAAGACGACCGTGGATGGTATAGTATTTTTTGTTTATGTATAAATTGTAATTGTATCCATGCCGTCTTAACTTTTAGTCTACCACTCCTTTATTTTGATGGATATTCATCGTAGCTTTGGTTTTCTCGTGTATGTTAGCTATTTATATTGTTGTATTTTCCTTCGTAACACACCATCCTCCAGCCATGTGGGACGAGGGTGTTACAAGGGGATGAGGGTGTTACATCGAATAAGACGAGTGTTATCCATTTCCCATTTGTTATACAGACTTGGAGTGAAGTTGAGATTTTTGTTCCGGAAACACTAAATAAGCTCATTAATGCTTGGTGATTGTTTGTAAAATCATCGAAACAACGTGGTTGCAACAAATGCACATGTGATATCAAGCAATGTACCCCCACAATCTGTCAACCATTACATCTAAATAAATATGTTAAGTTTTAACGTGTGAATATGTATTATTTGGTCACCTGAATACCATTTGATCGAGTAACTTTAGAGAACCAATCTTGTAAGCATCATACCCGTTAATCATTACATTCAAATATAAATTTTTAGTTTTAACGTAAGAATTTGTAGTGTTTGGTCAATTGAACATCATTAGTCAAGTAATTTTTGATAAACAAACGAGTAATTATCGAACCCATCAACCATTATATAGATATTAAAATGTTTACTTTAACTTTTGAGTCTGTACATTATGGTCAACTGGACACTATTTAATCAAGAATATATCGAGAAACAATCAAATAACTATCTAACCGATCGACCATTATATTCAAATAAAAATGATTTGTTTAACGTATGAATTTATACTATTTGGTTAATTGAACACCATTTAATTGCGGAACTATCTAGTACATATCAAACTAAACCGACTAAGTTGCATATCCAATTAAAATTAGAAAATAATCGAGTGCACTTCGAACATGAATGATAGTCATTTAGGAGAGAAATGGGTACTAATTCTAAGAAAGTTTAAAAAATCAAGTAGCTATAACTAGATGAAAAATATTTTATTATTCTTGAAAATTATTCGATAAAAATATTTATGATATAGAGATTAGGTGAAACCAGTTCCAATCCTAAGAAAAATGCCAATTGGTCAGAATGCAAAATTGACTACTTGCTAGAAAACAACTTATTTTGTAGTGTTTGGTTGTTGATGATATTAAATGGAATAGCCAACTCGAGAAGCAATGTTGAAAATCTCATTCCTCATATAAAATGTGATAAAAGTAGACAACGAGATACCATAAACACAAAACATGTTGCAGAGAGATGAGAAAAGTAGATGAAGGCATGTCAATGAGATTCAAATAAAGGAGAGGTTATGATGGAAGGATTTAAGGGTTCGATCTTTTAAAGTAGAAACAGATAAACAAGGAGATGGAAATACGTGAAGCCTGTGAGAATATGTAGAACCCCCATATCATTTTCTAAAAGAGCCCTTGATGAGAGAAGGAGGAGGTTCCAACATAGATGCAGGAGAAATCACCCAAGTCTAGCCATTGTAAGACTCTAACACGTCCCCTCCAATGGAGGCTAGATGGACATAAATTATCCCAGAGTATCGAGAGGGGGCTAACCAGAGTTTCGGGTCCTAGAGTGGCAAACCTTGCTCTGATATCATGTGAAAATATGTGGAACCTAGATCATTTTTCAAAAAAAGCCATTGAGGAGAAATGAGAGGTTCCAATATAGATTCAGGAAAAATCGTCTAAGTTTAATCGTTGTGGGACTTCAACAAAGCCATGTGATTATATTGATAGATTTTAAGGAAGGAGGGGTATTTTGGGAAGATTTTGAGAAAAAAGATTAACATAGTTTTTCAATAATGAAACGTTGAAGCATACTTTTGACATGTGAGAATATATTAAAATGAAAACTCATATTTCCGTTCAATTTTTTTATTTGTGTTTAGTCTTTTCAACCAACCAAATATATTAAAGCATATGTTTAATTTACGTGAATATATTATTAATAAAAGTAGTAACAACTAAGTAAAAATCTAATGATACAATTTGCATGTTACGATGTGCCAAACTGAAATATGAGAACTTGCCATGTTTGTTTAGTTATTAGTAAAACCAATTTATAAATGGTTTGGATAAGAAGTCAATAAAAAGACTTTGTTTCGTAATAACACTAATAATCATTGGTAACATAATTATATATTTATAAGGTTGGATTTCGATGAGAATGAGAGTTAAGATGAGAAGCGTAAGAAGAGATCTCCACCCTTTGATGCATATTAGGATGAGATGCACTGAGATGAGATGCACCGAGATGCACTGGATCAATCCTTGTATCAAACGCGATTCATATGCGAGTTTGAAATTAAAGGTGATCATGAGTCCAAATTCCTTCTTATGCTTCTCATCTTAGCATGCATGCATGCATACATACATACATACATACATACATACATACATACATACATACATACACATACATACATACATATATATATATATACATATATATATATATATAGGGAGTTTCAAAATACAAACTATATGATTATTACAAACCCTATATAGGTATATGATATTCATACATGAGAGATCGTGTAAGAATAGAAGTTACGGTGAAAGCATTTATGAGTTTTTGGATGAGTTGACTTTTTAATCTAATTTAATTTTTTTCAACTACTTTCGTATCTTCATCTACATTCAGCTACCTTCAATTAGATTCAACTACATTTATCCACCTTTATTTTTAAAAGTATCTTCAGCTTTAAATCATTTTCACGAATTTTTACATATATTTAATCACTTTAACACGCATGAATTCATTTGTTAAACATCCGGTCGTTACGATAAAAAATAGTTGAATGTATATGAAGGTTTTATTCTACCATACTTTTTATTTTCATCTGAATCCAATCCTATATATATATATATATATATATATATATATATACATACACATATATACACATACACACAAATGATTGTGTGAGAATAAGAGTTGACTTGAGAAATGTAAGAAGGGATATGGACTCTTGATCACTTTTAATCTCACCCTACCCCATGAATTGCGTTTGATATGAGAATTTGTAACACCATCATTTCAAATACAAGGTGGCACGTAATAAAATATAAAAATCCAAAATCTAGCTGTTAATAAAGCCTTATTGTAGAGAAAGTCTTACATTAATTTAATCGTAATTAATATCTCAAAACTAACCCATCCCATACGGGTTATATTGCATATAAATTCAATTAAAATACTAAGGATTTTATAATTCATAACTCGAATAATAGTTCTATTTCCTATGCAGAACCTTTGTCCTTTTCCGTTCTTAAACACCCAGCTCCTGAGATGCATACTAATAGTCAGATTTATAAAGCTCAGTGAGTTTATGATTTTTATGCACAATCATACATATCTCATCATGCATAACACAAACAATACCCCAAATAAAATAATATGCACATTTGTTTCAAACCCTTTTGACATAATAATGAGATCTCTTAATTTCCCGTCAGGTTAAGGTCTTACCGTCAACGACACTTCCGCGTAGTAGCCGCGTCTATATTTATGCTCACAAATGCACGGCGGTACCGTTTTTAAAACACGACTTATACACGCCCATTTGAATCTTTTGCTAGACCGATACATGGTCGTATTCGACAAATTGTACAACCCCTTATTCATGGTTTCAAATCGTTTAGACTCCGAATATTATCCTTTTTAACCATAAATTCTCTATTTTGAATCGGAAGATTATCAATTACCCGGTTAACTAATCGGCTTGATAAACACGTACATAAATCTCAAATCACTAGTGTAATATTAAATCAAGAATTATAAGGAGTCTCACATTTGTTTTATAGTTCAATCGAGGCTAAAAACGATACGAGATCGGGTTTAAACCACCGCCGGTTTAACCGTCGTCGCTCAAGGCGATGACTATTAATCGGCAACCTTTAGGCCGCCATTGCAACCTAGTAACCCCGCCAATCAAGACGTTAAGTAGTTTTTGCATAATAATAAGATGTTATCTTAAACATAAAGTATTACCTTATCGTTGCTTGAATGCTTACGAACTCGAATTCCCACCCTCGATTCGTAGTCTCGTCCTTCCCAAGTTCCCTTTTTTTTTTCTTTCTTTTCACTTTGCTTGAAGCTTTCCACACGTCTCTTTATGGTATAGCTTGTATACATACATACATACATATATATATATATACACTTTGATTGGTAAAAAAAAGGAAGGTGATATATATATAGAGAGAGAGAGATGATATATATTCCACTTCATCTTGCCACTTTCCAATCCATCACTCTAAATTTTGCCACCAATTAATATACTTATTTGATTCTCATAAATACAATCTTTCTTTCCCCCGTTTTTTTTTAATTTGAATGGCATTTCAAAAATATTCCACTAAATATTTTATATCATTTTTTTTTAAATTCAATTAGTTAAAATATATTTAATCTTCAATATATCACTTATTTCAAATACCCTTATTTTAGAGTGTTACAATTCTTTCCTCTTAAAAATAGGATTTCGTCCCTGAAATCACTCAACAGATGTGGGTACTTGGCTTTCATATCCCTCTCCGGTTCCCACGTCATCTCTGACCTCTTGTGAAATTTTCACTTTAGAAGGACCAAGGGAATGGTCTTGTTTCGTAACCTCTTTGTCTTTCTATCCAAGACTTGAATTGGCTCTTCGATGTAACCCAATTTTTGATTGATCTTCACATCTTTTAATGCCAGAGTCGCTGATTTGTCAGCTAAGCATTTCCTTAAATTTGACACGTGGAATGTGTCATGAATCCCTTGTAATTCTTCAGGCAACTTCAAACGATATGCCACTGCCCCCACCCTTCCTATGATCTTGAATGGTCCAACATATCTTGGACTTAGCTTTCCACGTTTACCAAAATTCCAGGGTGATATTTTTAACATCACTCGATCGCCAACTTGAAACTCTAGAGGCCTACGCCTTTTATCCGCATAGCTTTTCTATCTGTTTTGCGCGATCCTCAACCTTTCTCGGATTTGCGCTATCTTATCTGACGTCTGTTGAACTAACTCCGGCCCAACCAACTACCTTTCTTCGATGTCCGCCCAACACATAGGTGTTCTACACTTTCGACCGTATAGGGCTTCGAAAGGTGCTGCCTTAATGCTCGAATGATAACTATTGTTGTATGCAAACTCTATTAATGGTAAGTGGTTGTCCAATTACCCCCAAAATTGATAGCGAATACCCTTAGCATATCTTCAAGTGTTTGTATCGTCCTTTCACTTTGACCATCAGCTTGTGAGTGGTAGGCGGTGGTTAAATTCAATCGAGTCCCCATCTCTTGTTGGAAGCTTGACGAAAATCTCGATGTAAATCTGGCATCCATGTTTGAGACAATTGATATCGGCACACCATGCCTTGACACAATCTCGTTGACATATAGTTGAGCTAACTTCTCTAATGTATATTTTTTACTGATCGGTAGGAAGTGAGCGGACTTCGTCAATCGATCAACAATCAGCCAGATTGCATCGTGTCCTTTTATCGTCTTTGGTAGCTTGGTAACAAAGTCCATTGTTATCATATCCAATTCCACACTGGTATTTCCATTTGTTGTAACATTCCTGATGGTTTCTGGTGTTCTATCTTCACTTGTAGGCAAGTCAAACACTTCTCCACATACCCAACTACTGACTTCTTCATACCCGGCCACCAGTAGCTCTCCTTCAAATTCTTGTACATTTTATCGCTACCCGGGTGCATAGTGTACTTAGACTTATGTGCCTCATCTAGTACCTTGCCTCTCAAATCACCTAAGTTAGGAATCCACACTGGATCCCCAAATCTGTGTATCCCATCTGACCCGGCGGTCAGTGACTTAATTTGCCCAACCATTCGCTCCTTCTTAATGTTTGTTTCAATCAAGGCTTCCTTTTGAGCATCCCAGATTTGATCTACGAAATCTACCTTTATGCTCATCCACATGGCCCGCACTCGAATAGGCTCGACCCTTTCCTTCTTACATAAAGCGTCGGCCACTACATTTGCTTTGCCGGGATGGTAATGGATTTCACAATCGTAATCCTTGAGGAGTTCTATCCATCTCTTTTGCCTCATATTCAGTTCCTTCTGATCAAAAAGATACTATAGGCTTTTATGATCTGAATATATCATACATTTTGTACCATACAAGTAGTGTCGCCAAATTTTCAGCGCGTATACTACTGCAGCTAACTC
The DNA here is from genome assembly GCF_001531365.2 of Cynara cardunculus var. scolymus. NCBI lineage: Eukaryota > Viridiplantae > Streptophyta > Magnoliopsida > Asterales > Asteraceae > Cynara > Cynara cardunculus. The sequence goes on along the minus strand of NC_037539.1, from coordinate 15,937,676 downwards.
CATATCATGGGTTGGATACTTTTTCTCGTGCTTCTTTAATTGTCGTGATGCATAAGCAATAACCTTGCCTCGTTGCATCAGTACACAACCCAGACCCATCTTAGAGGTGTCACTATAAACAACAAAGTCTTTTGTTCCTTCCAGTAAGACAAGGACTGGTGCGCTACTCAACTTGGTCTTGAGGGTTTAGAAAGCTTCTTCTTGTTTTTCTCCCCAATCAAACTTAATTGACTTCTTTGTCAAATTGGTCATAGGCGTTGCTATTTTCGAGAAGTCCTTGATAAACTTTCGGTAATAGCCTGCTAGACCCTACAAAACTTCGGATTTCAGATGTAGATTTTGGCAACTCCCAATCCATGACGGCATCTATCTTTGCCGGATCCACCTTAATTCCTTCCGAGTTGACCACATGACCGAGAAATTTCACTTCTCGTAACCGGAATTCACATTTCGAGAATTTGACATACAACTTCTCTCTCATCAGTAGTTCCAAAATAGTTCTTAAATGCTTCTCATGTTCTTTTTCGCTTTTCGAATAAATAAGAATGTCATCGATGAAGACGATGACAAACTTGTCCAAATACGGCCTACATACTTTATTCATCAGGTCCATGAATGCTGTTGGAGCATTTGTCAATCCAAAGGGCATTACTATAAACTCGTAATGACCATATCGAGTTCTAAAAGCAGTTTTTGGCACATCTTTTTCTCGAACTTTCAACTGGTGGTAACCTGATCTTAAATCAATCTTCGAGAAGTGGCCAGCTCCTTGTAACTGATCAAATAAGTCATCAATTCTTGGCAAGGGGTATTTATTCTTGATCGTGAGCTTGTTAAGCTAGCAATAATCAATGCACATTCGCATTGAGCCATCTTTCTTCTTTACAAAGGATTGGCGCTCCCCATGGCGATGAACTTGGTCTGGTAAACCCTTTGTCTAACAACTCCTGAAGTTGTTTCATCAACTCTTGCATCTCTGTTGGGACTAACCGATAAGGTGCTCGTGCAACAGGAGCCACACCTGGCACTAAGTCAATACGAAACTTGATGTTCTGGTGGTAGTCCTGGTAGTTTATCCGGGAAAACTTCTGGATATTCGTTCACCACTGGTACCCCTTGTACCATTGCCTTTTCTAACTTAGCGTCGACCGCATACGCTAGATAAGCAGTGCACCCTTTCTGAAGGCACCTTCTCGCTTTTAGTGTTGTGATGATCCCCGTACCACACTTGCTACGATCGCCATAAACATGAATTGTTTGCCCTTCGGGGGTTTGGATTTTGATCATMTTTTGGTGGCACACAATTTGTGCTTGGTTTTCGGATAACCAGTCCATTCCTAGAACCATATCAAAACCTCTTAAACACATAGGTATTGACCTAACAGGCAATTCTCTATCATCTATATAGATCGTGCACCCATAAACTATTTCATTTATCCTAACTTGACTGCCGTCAATGGTTTCTACATTATAGCTTTTCCCTAGTCTACAAGCATCCTTATTCAAATAGTGGCGGAAAGTAGAAGACATGAAACTACCATTTGCACCCGAATCAAATAGCACATGAGCATAAACATTGTTTACAAGAAACATACCCGATACGATGTCAGGAGACTCCCTAGCCTCCTTCAAAGTCATGTTCTATGCTCGTCCTGGTCCCTTAGGTAGTTCCTTCTTCTTCTCCGCCCCTCTTCCTGACCCGTTACTTGAAGCTCTAACATTACTTATTGTCCCCTTTTGGTTTTTAGGGTATTCAGACCGTATATGACATGAAGCCTCACAATCATAGAAAAGTTTTCTTTCAGTACACTCCCTTGATGTGTGCCCGGGTTTTCCGCACCGATAACATGTCACTTTTGTTGCCCAACATTCACCCTTATGTCTTCGATTGCATTTGGGGCACTGAAGAATTGTGAACTCTCCATTTCGTGGCTTCGTATATGTCATCTCCCCCTTGGATTTCTTTGTCAATTTACTTGATGCTTCCAATTTCCTTTTGACCTCCCTTCTCTCCCTAGTTGCCTTGATGTTATTTTCCTCCGCAACAGTCGCCATTTCCACAACTTGAACAAATGTGGTTGTTTTAACCATATCCATGTACTACTTTATCTCTATCCTTATGTCATCCTTAAATTGATCTATCTTTTTTTGCTTAGTTGCCATCTGATAACTAGCAAACCTAGCCTTTTCTAAAAATTTGTTCACGTATTCTTGAACAGACAAAGATCCTTGCTCCAACCTCAGGAACTCCGACTCCAACTTCTTCACCTCTATCTGCATACAATATTTATCCATCAACATTTTCTTCATTTGTTGCTAGGTCAGGGTAGCGATGTTTTCATTCCCTCGAATGACACATTCAGTCTCCCACCAATGAAGTACCGAATCTCCAAAGGTGGTAGCAGCATAAGTCACCTTCTGTTCTTCTGAACACTTACAAATCTTAAAACAACTTTGCATTTTAGTCACCTAGTTCTTTGTAGAGATTCTATCCTTTCTTCCAAGTTGGTACACGTGGGACTTTTCGCTACTACAGGTGTCCCTTGAAACGAACCCTGAGTTGGGTTACTCCTTAGAGATGTTGGACTGTCGCCCCTAGGTATGCGGTTCCAACTGGGAGTCATACTGGTGTGATGGCTATCAATACTCTCACCATACGGGCCTAGTCCAAATGGTACCCTCCGTCCTACACTTCTGCGCCCAAGTCCTCTCCCACGGTTAACAGACCTAGTATTTATAGGTGCACCATCTTCCTACAAAATCACAAGGAAAACACTAAGTCACACATTAATAATAAAAACTTAATTGCAACGTATATAGTGATACTAAACACCTCATAAGTTTAAGCTTAGACTATTTTTTTAATATCTATTTCTTTTACACTAATGGCTCTGATACCAACTTGAACACCCTCATTTCAAATACAATGTGCCATATAATAAAATATAAAAATCCAAAATCTAGCGGCTAATAAAGCCTTATTGCAGCGGAAGTCTTACAATAATTTAATCGTAATTAATATCTCAAAACTAACCCATCCCATATCGGGTTACATTACATATAAATTCAATTAAAATACTAAGGATTTTATAATTCATAACTCGAATAATAGTTCTATTTTCTATGCAAAACCTTTGCCCTTTTCCGTTCTTAAACACCCAGCTCCTGAGATGCATACTAATAGTCAKCTTTACAAAGCTCAGTGAGTTCATGGTTTTTATGCACAATCATACATATCTCATCATGCATAAAGCAAACAATACCCCAAATAAAATAACATGCACATTTGTTTCAAACCCTTTTGACATAATAATGATATCTCTTAATTTCCTGTCGGGTTAAGGTCTTACCGTCATCGACACTTCCCCGGGTTAGACGGCTATCCCTTGTATGGTCACCCATCCCTAGGATGTGCCATCCCTTATGACTTTTGACCCCTTCTCATACCCGATAAAAATATTAATTCTTTTATAACATGCTAATTAATGTTTAAAAACACGTAAACAAATAGCATACAACCCACAATAATAATTCATATACATGTAATAAACCTATAAACATGTACATAAAAAAATATTGTAATGCTCAAATAATTTGTACATAAGCATGCATCACAGTTAAAGTCTCATGAATACTCACCTGACTGTGTAGATTGTCGAATGATCTGCCTGACTAATAACCTACAATTATTAAGCGATAATAGTCAATTAATGACTAGGTTTTCTCCAAAAATCGACCCAAAAGTCAAAACTATGTTAATATGATCAAATCTAGTGACTTTGAAGTTACCCCTTAGTCAACTTGATTAACCTATGTCGAATATTGTTAAACCCCAAGCTTTAAGCTTTACAACATCATATAACGTCAATTTGACATTTTATAATWTTTCCAACTCCTAATTWAATTGCGCCAACTATTWTAACTWCAAATAYRACACTTTATTCCTATTATRAAAGTCCATTAACGTCGGTTAATTTACCCTTTATAGCCATGTAAACTCCGTAAATTGATTTAAAGCATTTCGATAGTCATCAATCCTTTTGCAACACTTTAATCTATTTCTTCAATTTAAATTAATTTTAAACCACTCTTCTTAAATCAAACAATTAGAAGAGTAAAATTAAAACTTCTAACTCCATTATCCATCACCATAACCAATTGCTTTCTCACCTTTAGATACCACCTTATATATATATATATATATATATATATATATTATGTGTATGTATGTTTCATGAACAAAACATCATGAAAGTCATGCACTGTCACTAAGTTACATATATGCATGTATCATCCTTCATTCACATACATCCAGCATGCATATACATGCATGTCTAAAACAAGACATGCAAATTAAAAAAAAACTTTGGCGACAACAATCATCCATCTTGGTTTCTATTGTAGCCGCGTCTATATTCATGCTCACAAATGCACGGCAGTACTGTTTTTAAAACACGAGTTATACACGCCCATTTGACTCTTTTGCTAGACCGATATATGGTCGTAATCGACAAACTGTACAACCCTTGTGCATAGTTTCAAATCGTTAAGTCTCCGAATATTATTCTTTTTAACCGTATGTTCTCTATTTTGAATCGGAAGATTATCTATTATCCGATCAACTAATCGGCTTGATAAACACGTACATAAATCTCAAATCACTAGTGTAATATTAAATCAAGAATTATAAGGAGTCTCACATTTGTGTTATAGTTCAATCGAGGCTAAAAACGATACGACATCGAGTTTAAACCATCGTCGGTTTAACCGTCGCCGCTCAAGGCGATGACTATTAACCGGTAACCTTTAGGCCGCCATTGCAACCAATTAACCCCGCCAATCAAGACGTTAAGTAGTTTTTACATAATAACAAGATGTTATCTTAAACATAAAGTATTACCTTATCATTGCTTGAATGCTTACGAACTCGAATTCCCACCCTCGATTCGTAATCTCGTCCTTCCCAAGTTCCTTTTTTTTTTCTTTCTTTTCACTTGGCTTGAATCTTTCCCCACGTCCCTCTATGGAATAGCTTGTATACATACATATATATATATATACATATATATATACACACACACTCTCTCAATTGATTGGTAAAAAAAGGAAGGTGATATATATATATATATATATATATATGATATATATTCCTCCTTCATCTTGCCATATTTCTTGCCACTTTCCAATCCATCACTCTAAATTTTGCCACCAATTAATATACTTATTTGATTATCATAAATACAAGCCTTCACCCGTTTTTTTTTTAAATTTTAATGGCATTTCAAAAATATTCCACTAGATATTTTTATATCATTTTTTAATTCAAAATTTTAAAGTGTTACAACTCTCCCCTCCTAAAAATAGGATTTCGTCCCCAAAATCACTCATCGTTGAACAGATGTGGGTACTTGGATCTCATAGCCCTCTTCGGTTCCGACATCATCTCTGACCCCTTGTGAAATTTCCACTTTACAAGGACCAATGGAATGGTCTTGTTTCGTAACCTCTTTGTCTTTCTATCCAAGAATTGAATTGGTTTTTCGATGTAACCCAAATTTTTTATTGATCTTCATATAGGGCTTCGAAAGGTGCTGCCTTAATGTTCGAATGATAACTATTGTTGTATGCGAACTCTATTAATGGTAAGTGGTTGTTCCAACTACCCCCAAAATCGATATTGCATGCCTTTAGCATATCTTCAAGTGTTTGTATTGTCTTTCCACTTTGACCATCGGTTTGTGGGTTGTAGGCGATGCTTAAATTCAATCGAGTTCCCATTTCTTGTTGGAAGCATGGCTTTAATTAATTCATTTATGCGATTACATCATGTTTAACCTTGGATGAGTGTAAACATCAAAATATGACGGAAGAAACCTGATTTACCATTTGTTGTGATGAAACACATAAGTAAGCCACAAGTCAATGTTATATAAGCATCACTTGTAGATAAGTAACCATTGACATCAACCTTAATGAGTCTTCAGTCAAATGAGATAACAATCTTAACTCTATCTAAGTCTTTCGCTTAAGGAGCCACCAAGTTCAACCTTATCCGGGTCTTTACCTTGATATCTCCTAAATCCAAGTTAAGCTCATTCACTTAAAAATTACATAAAAAGTCCCAATGCCTATTTCCAAGTTACAATTAAGGTTCGTTTAGTTTGCAAGATTATTTTTGAGGGATTTGGATTTCATGGAGGGATTAGGATTTGGAGGGATTTGAAATGGAATGGATTTGAAATCATTAGTGTGTTTGGTTTGTAGGATTTGGAAGGGAATTGGATTTCATTACTTATCAATAATTTATATTTTTTTCAATAATTATAAATGTTGCAGCCCAGATATCTCAATTTATGGATAGATTTCAGAAATATGGTGCTGAAGAAGATAATCTATCCTTTTGGATTATAAAGAACAGATGAATAGCTTAATGAATACACAAGATTATTTAGGAAGCCATCACCATCTTCATTAATATTGTAGGAGAAGCTTGATTACAAGTATAGATGAGAGTTACATATTGTAGCAATCTAGCTTATGTGAAAGTGATTGTGAAAGCGTGATCTAACAAAAAGAAGTACAACAACTATTTATAACCTCCTAGAGTTGCAAAGTCAAGGTAGTGATGAATCATAGCCTACCATGTGTAAAGTTGCATAACTGCCTCTAGGTGGCATGTCCAATCAATAGCCCCCATGTGTTAGTTTGTTAGGATTGAGCTGACTAGACATAAGCTAAAGACTTGTACATTCCATCAGCAGCTGAAGACTAGAGGGGTTATGGATAGGCTATGTTCATTGACCAAATGAACTCTTCATCAATGGGTAATCATCAGGTTAGGCATCTCTGGTTCTTCACAACCTATCTCTAGATTATCTTCATCGAGTCTCTAGTCTTCAGCATTTAGAACATTTTACAATATTATTACATATAAGAATGATGGGGTCTAAAATTTTTCCCCTATGTATTGAAAAATGAGAATGACAATCTATGAAAGCAAAAAGGACTAAGAGGGTATGAATTATCCTCTATGCCAAATAGGTTCACTAAAAAAATGAAAAATTACAATACATGGAAATGAAATTAAAATTTACATCTCATTTGGGTTTCCATTAGATTCTCCAAAATTGTATCATCAGCTTTCTATAGTTGATCACTATGGAGATCCCATAAATGAGCTCACTTCCTTCCTGCCTTAGCACATGCCTTCTACCCAACCTCTCGTTCACAACATTCTAAAACCATGTGTGTGTATCTATTGAGTACTTGAAGGCTCCAGTCAACCGGAAGAACTTCTTTTGTTTATACTCGTTCTTGTGTACAAGTCCTAGCTCCAGTTGAGTTAGAACAAAGGCAGAGCGAACCTCCTCGAGTCCTTCAAATGATTCATTTGAAGCCGTGCATGATAGTCTTTCGATACCAAGCTCAAGAGCAATATGAAAATCATTCTTTGCTCTGAACTTAAATGAAGTCCCCATTACCTCCAAAATGGCCTTCCGAGCAACCGTAAACTGAATGCCATGGTCTACACATTGGATGGCATGAGCACATAAATCTATAATATCCCAAGGGTTTAGGTTGATAAGATCATTGTTGTTGAAGACTCTGATCCTCCTATGTGCCTTCTCAACGGTGTACTCTATATATCTAATGACTCTGTTGACGTAGGACTTGATTTTCATGTCTAGAGCAGTCTTAATACCTTCATTAGAGAATACTTCATGAGAAGGTTGGATATGTTGTCTGACAAACCTGTGCCTAATCAAATCCATTGCCTCTAAGGAAAGGTTTGGAGGATTCATTAGTATGTGTTCATCTGGGTCATTATAGAGGTACTGATAGATATTTTCCATCAGTAGGGTTTCCCTTGGAGGTACCTCTGGACGCCTTGTCAACATTTCCATGTGGACAATGACTTCTTGGACTCAGTCGATGGAAGGATGCCACCTCGAGGTTGAAGGGATATCAAAGAATAAAACTTGTACCTCTGGAGCAATGGGAGCGGAAGGTACTTCTGTGATAGGAAGTTCGATGATAGTTTTTGGCTCCTCTTGCTCTTGTTTAATAATGGGTGGTTCTGGTTGTATAGTTGGTGTGGCCCCTTGTTGAGTTAGCGCTAGTTGTATGGTAGGTGTTGGCTCTAGTTGGATTGGTTCTAGTTGTATGGTAGGCTTTTTTGGAGTGGGAGGACTGGGATTTTGTATGTTTAGGCTTGGAAAGGCATATAGTGTGGCTTGGTGGTAGAGATTCTTGTAGGGATACAAAGCTTATGAAGATTAATGAGGCTTCTTTGCTATGTGGGGTAGGCTCTGTCAAGGATGGGTCAGAGGATGGTAGTGGTACCTTTGAAATAGGTATTACCCTTACATATGGTGTAACGGTGCCTACAAAGGGATCAGAGGAAAAAAGGTGCAAAAATAATGCTTGAGATACTAAGATTTTGTACAGTATTTACATCATCAGAGGTCATAGCCTCTGGTTCCCTCACATCTACACATGTATCGGCATATGTGGCAAAGGGAGGGGCTGTTGATGAAGATGGAGGTTGTGCTGGTGATGGAGTTGTGGCGGAAGGTATGGTAGTTGGTGTTGCGACACTTTATGGTATCTCCCCCTCATGAGGAACAAGATTTTGATCATCGGGGTCTTCATTGTCATGCCTCTGCTTTTTAGATCTTCCTTCAACTACATAAGAGGCGAAGGACTTCTTCTTTCACTTGAGAGATGAGGCATAGTACTGCATCGCCATTTTTCTTCTGTCATCCTCAATCTTTTTCAAGAGCTCCTCTGTCTTGGCCTACTGCTAAGTGAGTGTCATTTGAACAATTGCAGTAGGCTCACTAGGCTTCTTAATAAACTTGGTGTTAATATCATTGAATTCGTTGATCATTGATTCCTTGAAGTTTTAGAGATCCGCCCTTGATACTATTGCTGAGGAAGTGTAGGCAACAACAGTAGATGATGAAGAGATCGATGAAATGAGTTCCCTTACCTCTGCAGCAAAGGAAGAAAAATCTTTCGGGGTGATGGATGGGGCTACAGGGGCATGAGCAATAATAGTTGCTGGGATGAGGCTCTAGACAGCTTCGGACAAAGATGCAATGGATGCATCTGTTTATTCGATCTAGGCATATAAGGTTTCAAACTTGGTGACCAGAAGCAAGTTTGTTGAATTATTGTGCTGGTCACCAAAGTTTGAAGTTGTTGCTGCTGGGTGGTGTTGTCCCTCGTCTTGTTTTCAAGATAGGAGAGGGATTGTTGAATGTTGGTAATTTGAGTGGTGGGGAATGATTCAGAAACCTTCAAGGTTGTGAGTTTAAGGTCTTCCAGAGACCATTGAGTAGCATCAACATAAGCTTGGAACTCAACCTATGTGATGTACTCCACAAAGGGGGTAACCTCTACAGCAACGGATGTTATAGGTTAAGCCTCTATTCCTAAGGCGCCTCCATTGATCCCAATGCTGATGTTAGTCAAGGGAGGACTTCCATCTGGTCCTTGATATCCCTCAGAAGATGAGGAACTATCTATATATGTTTTGATAGTAGCTTTCGCATGCTCTGATTCAGAGGCAAAGGATGTAAAATATGTATGTGTCCCAGTCGATAGACCAAGTATCGACATGGGTGGTGCACAAAAAGATGATCGCTCTGAACTATCTTGGGCATAATTAAAGTCAGGAGCAATGAATGCTTCCGAGTGAGTGGAAAGTATCGAGCCCTGAGGATAAGGAAGCCTTATTTCTTCATCTCCTCCCAGTTGAGAGGGGCAAGATGGAATTTGGAGTTCCTCGGTTGTGCTATGTTTAGAGACGCGAAAGTGGCCTCTGGATGGATAGATGGGGAAGGGATCGAACTGGGTAATCCTTGTTCAATATCCTTCTGGACTTGGTCTCTAGGGATAGCAGATGTGGTGGCCCATAGGAGTGGTTGAGGTTCATCATTTATAAACTTTGAGTGTTGTTCGATGTGAACACGCTAAAAAACTTCTTGCTCAGGCTCTGGGATGTAAGGGTACTCTCAGTTTCATCATTTTCACTCTCTTAGCCTTCGCCACTCAACCCCACTTATTTATGGTGTAGACTCTATGTATTCCGTGGTAGATGGTCGCGGTTGTTGGACTAGCGTAGAATCTAAATAACTCCTTGAAAGTGGCGTTCATTGGGGGTAGCCATCCCTTGAAATGGTCGAAAGATGGTTGTTCATGATGAAGATTCGAATGAACGATCCATCGGGGGTAAATTGTGTTCCTTCATGGCATCCTTGATGAATAAGGAAAGAAAACATGGAACCATGACCGATAAAACAGGTTTCCCGGCCGCCATCAGCTTGTTCTTCCTTAGGACAGTGTTATGAATCTCATTGTAAATAAGAAGTGCATAGTCCAGGTTCAGGTTAAAGAACAGACCATACATGATAGTCATGATGTTGATATTTCCATAGTCCATGCTTCCAAGATTACATGTTAAAGCTCGATTGAGGATGCTGAAAATTACGTTCCACATGGGTGGAAAGTATTGGCGTTTGAAGGCCGAAGCATTGCGAATATCCCGATTGTAGCCCAACAGTCTAATGATGCCAAGGATGTTATGGCTAGTGGGCTGTTCATGGTATTGATCAATTTGTAGTTCATGACGAGTTGGATGAAAAGGAACCTTGAAATCATCGTCCGAGAAATCTTGATGGTACGAACCATATCACTGGGGACATCGATGTCATCCATGATTCCATGGTTTGCTAGGTAAAAATCACACGTCTGTTGAACATATCTGACTGGTACTTCATTTTTAGATAAGGTTAATGCGGGCTGAAGTACGCAGTTTTGTAGAAATTCCACCATAATGGCGAATAAATCTTTGAATAGGTGAGGGTGGAGGTCTATCTTGTGGTTGTTGCGTTTGATTGGTAGGAAGACTAGAGCACGACTGTCTGCACCATTGGATTGCATTTGACTGTCGTTGGGGTTGGAGTCTTGTGAAGCAGATGAAGAAGCCATTGAAATTGTTTGAAGGTTTTGAGCAATTTACTTGCAGGTTCACATGAGAAGAAGATATATTTGGTAAGTGTAAAATCTGAAATGACATTGTAGGCTTATATATATAGCGGGAGGAGGTGAAAGGGTTTTGTCTAGGTGAAAGGACGTGGTTGGGATCGTGAGCCATTTTTGAATATGGTCATGATGGTGGGACATGTGGCATAATGGGGTTGATTCATGGAAATCTAGGATAGGATTAAATAGTGGGCAGTATAGGGTCACAGGTTAGTGATCTATTTGGGTGACCCACATGCAATGTTTCCATAAATCTCAAAGAGTATAAGTCCAAAAATATTATGAATAAAATCCCAAATAATTGAAATATTTCGTTAATTACGAAGTTTTAATCTTCTAAAGACCCATGTTGTATAGTCTTTAGTCACAAAAGCTAGAATTTTTCTTAACTTTGAAATATGTTTGCAATTAAAATGAGTTTTGATCTTAAAAATAAAGGCAAAATATGCGAAATAGAAACCTACCTTTACAAATTTTCTTATTATAGGATTCTACTTTCAGTTTTTTTTATTACAACGATATACTTTCAAAATATTTTTTACTACGGCATCGTACTTTCAAAAATTTATCCGTTATTGCATTGGGTAACCTATTACCTTTTGAACATGTATTTCTTTGTTGATATGTCAAACTTAAAATGACATGGAAGCCACATAGGATAACCTGTTACGCATGGGACATCTCCATCGTGGTTTGGGCGTGGTTTTGTATGCATCTCTCTGTCATCGAACCTCCGTCTCTCCATCCTCAATTTGGCTGTCTCTATCCTCTCTATTTGTTCACTTGTTAAATCCTTCCCATTATATATATACTCTTTCCTAAAACTCATCTCTTTAAGGTTTTCCCTTCAGTTCAATAATGGCGTCACTTGATGAATCTTCAGCTTTAGAACTCATCTATCAACACCTTCTTATTGATGATCTATCGTTCCTTCAAACACACTCTGCTCTTTCTAATAATGATTTTAACAATACCTATACATCTGATTTCTTTTTCCATCAAGTTTCATCCACTAATTCTCCATCTTCTTCATCCCCTGCTTTTGAACCTGTTTCTGATTAACAGTTCGAATTTTAATGTCATACCTGAATCGATGGTCAATTTTAATTCATGGAAGTATCTATGGTAGTGGTAGTATCTTTAATGAACGAAAACCATCTCTGAACATATTTGTTCCATTTCCTCCAAACGATGATCCAAAAATCACCGGAATTGATGGTGGCGGGTTTTGAGGAGAAGAAACATTATAGAATAGTCTAAAAACTGTTTATCCTCTCTCTCAAGGATTTGATGATGATCCTTTTTATCTATTGAAGTGTACAATCTCTCTATTTAGCTTCAACGATCATCACTTGGTCTGTTGAGTGATCGCTAAACATGTATTGTAAATCATTCAGAGACAAGTATTTTTCAGGAAGACAAAACTCACATCACAGAACCTTCAGCGATATCTAAGATAAAGATGAACATAGTGACAAGAAAGTTCATGATCTGATGCGTTTTTCAGTGATATCAAGCTCGTCTTTGATAAGGAGTGGTGTAAGACCCGAGTTTTAAAAACACATTCTCGTTAACTTACCCAAATTGTATCGTACTTAAATAACGGTCGGTAACTGTTCAAGGTTTAAAACCGTCAAATTACTAAACTTATTATAATCATAATATTATAATATATATATATATATATATATATGAGAGAAAGTAAAAAAAAATAAACTACAATCGTCGCTTCTTCATTCTTCATGACCGCCTCTCATCTCTCTCTCTCTCTCTCTCTCTCTCTTTCTCTCATTTTTCTTGTCTCTAAAATATTTCTCAAATCGTTGAAGCATTCGAAATAACAATTATATATTCGGAATCCACTCTTCGAACCCTTCATAAAGTTATAAATTTCATTCACTATTATTAGGGTGTTTACATTAGCATTTTTTAGACTGGTTTATAAATTATGTTATGTCTAAGTTTACAGATGGATATTGTTAAAAGTATGATATATTTTATGTTTAGAATGTTAGGATTGGCAAATTGATGTAGAAGTTAAAGGGTAGATTATGATTTCTTTATGGTTAGATTTTGTGTATATGTTTAACGGCACACCAATTGTTCGATATAATGCTGAAAAGAGTAATATTGCATAACTAAGCTTAGGTTAGCGACCATTGGACTTGTTTTACTGTTTAGTAAATTGAAGTATGTTTATAGCACGTAAATGTAGCGAATCATGGAATTTGGATTATAAAAGTTAGTTGGGAATTGCGGAATCGGATTTTACTGACTATGTAGGTCCGAACTTTGATAGTGTATAACTTACAAATCGTAAGTCGAAATAAGCTCGTATTTTGCAGTTAAAAGGCCCTTAATGTATACTACAATTTTCATGTAGGGCCGAAAATCCAGTTATGAATCTAAGTGGCTCAAAACAGTGTGTTTTCGGGGCTGTTTACAMTGTATTTAGGATTGATCTGCTGTTTTGTAAAATTCGTATACAATAGATGGATAATTCAAATGAGATGATTCTAAAACTAGTAGTTTCACTGCATATCATACTACAACTTTCATTTAGATAGTATCTTCTGTATTGACCTCTAAGTGGGGTAACAATGCTTACGAAAATGAGGGTCAAAAGCTGTCAAAAGCCGAGAACGGAATTATATAAAGCTAAATGTTGAGTTGATTTCTTAATGCATATTCGGCTGTCTTATTTGAAGTTTAATTTGTTTATAAACATGTAGGACCTAAGTAATTTATTAGTAGAATTAATATATGATCTTACGTCGTTTAAGTAATAACCGATTTGAGCATTCGTTAGGCATGCGAGCAAGTTGAACTTTACCGTGAATCTCGTTTGATCATGCTTTACTTCTCTATTCCGCCTAAGGTACGGATTTCACTTTTTTTGACTCTTGGGAAACTAGTTGTTCTAGTTGACCATTCGTAACGGTGGTTCACCACTTTGTGATTGATCGCTTAAAAATGTTCAGCAAATTATGTACTTATATATATAAAAACTCTTGAATCTTTATCGTGAACAATTGATTTTAGTCCGTTAAATTGTATGTTTGAATATTTCAAGTTTGTTAAATTTATTTTTATATTTTGAAGTAGTTTCGAGTTTTATGAAGTACTTTGAAGGTTGACTTTTTATAAACGCCATCCGGGTAGTGGCACATGTTTAGTTTTATTGGTTTTCAGAACAACTCAATTAATGGGCACATTATTTGGAATGTCTTCTATGGCGGCTTTGTAGTCATGGCGTCCTGCAGGTGAACTCGATCCACAGGGTTAGGCCCAATAGTGGCTTACGTGAACCCACCTTGTGGACGAGGTCAATTTTATTGGCTCTAGGGCGGATGGATCGATTCTAGGATTACCCACCATGTGACCATGGTTAAATTCATGGGGGACTCGGGATGTGTGCCCGCATGCCGGCCCGATAGTTCATGTAATTTGGACAGCCCACAAACACTACAGGAATTGACAGATTTTATTTAAATGATGTTTTCAAATGATAACTGTGAAACGTCTTGATATTCTATTAATTCAGTTTAATTGATTTTTAAGTCTTTCGCTTTATTATCGATGTTACGTATTATTATTTCAAGTTTATATTACAATTCGTTCACCGAGCCCTGTGCTCAGCCGTGTTCTTGTTTTCTGACACGGCAGGTTCCAAGTGATACTGCTAGGGACGGGACTTGAGATCGAGTGTTTGACTTTTTGGAGTTGGTAAACTCGTTTGTAGATGTTGATATTCTAAGCTTATAAATAGTTGGTAGAATGTAATATTTTGGATTGTAAAGCATGTTTTAGAAGTTAATCTACATTTGGAGTTTTTAGTAGCTCTGTAATGTTTGTGTCATTGAATTAAGTCTCGTTAGTGACACCGCCCATTCCGGACCACGTGGGTGGGGGATGTTACAAATGTGGTATCAGAGTATAGGTTTTGACTTGTAGATTAAGTAAGTTTGACCTGTGAGAAATGGGTAGACATAAGAACGGGTTTACTAGATTTTAATTCTAACTACCGTTTTTCTGATCCATAATTGTTTTGAATTCTGATTTTCATGTCGTTTTATTTTAGAATGTCGAGACGTGGTCGCCCAAGCAAATCCAGATCTCAACCTGAGGGTAACCCAAACCCCAACCCCAATCCAATGGGGGGTGGAAGTGAACCCAATATTGTTGATATGGTCTGTCATACCATGTCAAGTATGATGCCTACATATCTGCAGCAGGCCATTCAGGCTATGCGTCAAGCAGCTCATAATCTTCCTTCGAACCCAAATCCTGTTCTTACACCTAATATTGGAATTCCTATATCAAGTTCGGGTAACCAACGGGAGAAATATATATATGGCTTGAAAGGTTTAACAAACAAAAACCTCAGTACTTCTCAATTTCCATTAAATGGACTTTGAACTCGAGGTATAAAGATCGTTGCTTGAATCATCTTTTCAATACCGTTACTGAAGTGCCTGACGCAACAAAGAATATTGATCGGTCACAACAACAATGGTTAATTTCACGTATTGACAATAATAAATGTGGATCTGAATCTTTCTCCTGAAACAACCCTCGTTTTGTGAAATCAAAGTCGAGCATCGATACTAAAAAAGGTTCGAATCTATTCACACCATGACTTCCAGTGTTGTCTAGAAGTGGGAGTCAAAATGTTTCTAGCTCTATTATTAATTGTGATCGATGCAATCTTCGACATCGACCGGGTTCGTGCTTAAAGATGACCGGTTCCTGTTTCAATTGTCGAGAACAAGGTCATATGGCAAAAGATTGTTGTAAAGCTCGGATACAAACTAATAAAGGGAAAGGAAAACAACCAATTACTAGTTGACGAGTCTTTGCATTACCTAGCAGCAAATCTCAAGCGGGTATGATTTCGGGTCATGTTAAATTAATTGATTTATMTGTTTATGTTTTGTTTGATACTGGTGCGACACACTCAATTGTTTCTGAACACTTAGAATCCCGATTAAAACCGTATGAGCAAACCACCGAATTTCTAGTGGTAATATCTACTCCAATGGGTGGTTCAATCTGTGTGCTAACTCGTTTTCCAACTGTCCATTGCTTATTAGGGACTGTATACGGGAGGTCACTTTACTTCCAATGCATATGTCCTACTTTGATTTAATATTGGGTATGGACTGGTTGTCACGTCACCTGACAACAAAATAGACTAATGCCAAAAAAATTCTGTTTGGAGATATAGACAACCCGGATGCAATCAAGAAGGTACTCCAAAAGAAGATGTTAGTGTAGTAGTCTCTATTAATGTGAAACAATATACGTTGCAAAGCAATGAAAGTTTTCTTGCTACTCAACAAGATCCCGAATAGGTATTTCCTACTTCTGCATCCATACCTGTTGTTTATGAATATCTTGATGTGTTTCCCGATGATTTACCGGGTATACCACCGGTACAGGAAGTCGAATTTACCATCGATCTAGTCCCGGGAGCTTCTCCTATATCCAAGGCTCCCTACCGAATGGCTCCAACTGAAATGAAAGAGCTTAAAACTCAACTCGATGATCTACTGAAGAGAGGTTTCATTCGGCCCAGTGTTTCACCCTGGGGAGCTTCAATTCTTTTCGTTAAAAAGAAAGACGGTACGATGCGTCTTTGTATTGATTATCGGGAACTTAATAAAGTAACGATTCGTAACAAGTATCTGTTGCCGAGAATCGATGATCTGTTCAATCAATTACAAGGGGCACGGTACTTTTCCAAAATTGATCTTCGATCTGGGTACCATCAATTTCGTATCCGAGATTGTGATATTCCGAAAACCGCATTTAGAACTCGCTATGGGCACTACGAATTTTTAGTAATTCCTTTTCGGCTAACTAATGCTCCAGCGGTCTTTATGGATCTTATGAACCGGGTTTTCAAATATTATCTCGATGAATTTGTTATCGTGTTTATTGATGACATCTTGATCTACTCAAAATCAAGAAAGCAACATGATCAACATCTTCAAATTATTTTGGAGACTCTTCGAACAAAACATTTGTACGCATAACTTTCCAAAAGCAAGTTCTGGCTCAATCAAGTGTCTTTTCTCGGACACGTAATCTCTGCTGAAGGTGTCAAAGTCGATCCGGCGAAAATTGAAACCGTCACTCACTAATTGGTCACGACTTATGAACGTATCTGAAGTTCGTGGTTTTCTAGGTCTGGCTGGTTATTACAGACGATTTGTTGAAGGTTTCTCTATAATATCTCTGCCGTTGACCCAATTACTTCAAAAAGGAGTCAAATTCAATTGGGGTTCCGAACAAGAATCTAGTTTTGAGGAATTGAAGCATCGATTGGTTATCGCACATATTCTTGTATTGCCGTCTGGCACCGGTGGGTTTCAAGTTTACAGAGATGCTTCAAAGAAAGGTCTCGGTTGTGTTCTTATGCAACATGGGAAAGTGATCACATATGCTTCTCGTCAATTAAATCCTTATGAGGTCAATTATCCGACTCACGACCTTGAATTGGCTGCAGTGATCTTCGCACTCAAGATCTGGCGTCACTATTTGTACGGTGAGACTTGTGAAGTTTTCATTGACCATAAAAGCCTCAAATACATTTTTACTCAAAAATAGTTAAATATGCGTCAACGAAGGTAGCTCGAACTTCTGAAAGATTACGATGTTCGGATACAATATCATCCGGGCAAAGCTAATGTAGTCATTGACACTTTAAGCCGTAAAGCTGTGGAATAAGTTTATTCTTTAATTGTTTCTACAAAGTTGGCTTTGGAAATCGAATGGTTTGGACTAGAAATCTATCTGAGTTCGCAAACAGAAATTCCATCGAATCTAATTGTAGAACCAACTCTAATCTCTCGAATCAAAGAAGCCCAGCAAGATGATAGTGAATTATAGGCACATTTCCAGCAGGCACAAGAGAATTCTAGTTCAGAGTTCAGAATTGATGATGATCACGTATTGTGGTTTCGGGATCGTCTTTGTATTCCGAATAACTCGGAGCTTAGAGATCTATTTCTGACTGAAGCTCATAACTCTATGTTTTCGGTTCACCCTGGCACAACAAAAATGTATCGTGATTTGAGGAACCATTTATGGTGGATTGGAATGAAACAAGATATCGCTGACTTTGTAGCTCATTGTCTCACTTGTCAACAAGTTAAAACTGAACATCAACGTCCGAGTGGTATTCTCCAATCGTTGAACATTCCGGTATGGAAATGAGAGCACATAACTATGGATTTTGTAGTCGGATTACCCCGTACGATCTTGAAACACGATGCAATCTGGGTAGTGGTAGACCGACTGACAAAATCGGCTCATTTTCTTTCGTTCCGACAAACTTGGTCAATTAATAAGCTGACCGAAAATTTTCAACATGAGATTGTGCGTCTTCATGGCACACCTATATCGATTACCTCCGATCGAGACCCACTTTTTACATCTCGATTTTGGGAAGGTTTACATAAAGCTTGGGGCATACATTTGAATTTTAGTACAACCTTTCATTCACAAACTGATGGGCAATTTGAACGTACAATTCAAACATTGGAGGATATGCTCCGAGCATGTGCGTTGAAATGGCATGGAAGTTGAGATAACTACTTGTACCTAATCGAGTTCTGCTATAGTAATAGCTGGCAGTCGAGTATCGGCATGACCCCGTATGAAGCACTTTATGGCCGAAAATGTCGAACACCGACTTGTTGGAATGAAGTTGGAGAATGTATTTTAGAAGGCCCAAAATTAGTACAAGTCACTACCGTGAAGGTCGAAATTCAACGTCAAATGATGAAAGAGGCTCAGGCTCGTCAAAAAGCTACGCCGACAAGCGATGACGACCTATCGAGTTCCAATCGGGTGACAAAGTCTTCTTGAAGGTTTCCTCGAATCGTGGTATTAGACATTTCGGTCTCAAAGGGAAGCTCAACCCGAGATATAGTGGTCCTTTTGAAATTCTGGAAAGGGTTGGAGATGTGGCCTACAAGTTAGCTCTACCGCCACAATTGTCCCACGTACATAATGTGTTCCATGTCTCTTCGTTGCAAGGATACAACTATCATCCCCTACACGTCATTAAATAACCCTTGGAGCACATAGAGCCTGATCTATCTTATCGCGAGAACTCTGAGGCAATTTTTGATCGCGATGAGAGAAATACACGAAAGAGAGTGATCCCATTTGTAAAAGTTCTTTGGAAGAATCACTAGGAACGTGAAGTGACGTGGGAAACTGAAGAACATATGCGGCGGGAGTACCCAGAGTTCTTAAACTAATGTAAGTTCCCTATCTCTAAATTCGATTTCGGGGACAAAATCTACTTTTAAGGAGGGGGGAAATTGTAAGACCCGGGTTTTAAATACACATTCTTATTAACTTACCCAAATTGTACCGTACTTAAATAACGTTGGTAATTGTTCAAGGGTTAAAATCGTTAAATTACTAAACTTATTATAATCATAATATTATATTATATATATACATATATGAGAGAGTAAACAAAATAAACTGCAATCGTCGCTTCTTCATTCTTCATGACCGCCTCTCATCTCTCTCTCTCTCTCTAATTTTTCTTCTCTCTAAAATATTTCTCAAATCGTTGAAGCAATCGAAGTAACATTTATATATTTGGAATCCACTCTTTGAACCCTTCATAAAGGTATAAATTTCATTCACTTTTATTACGGTATTTACGTTAGCATTTTTTAGACTGGTTTATAAATTATGTTATGTCTAAGTTTACGGATGGATATTATTAAAAGTATGATATATTTCATGTTTAGAATGCTAGGATTGGTTAAATTGATATGAAATTAAAAGGGTAAATTATGGTTTCATTATGGTTAGATTTGGTGTATATGTTTAATGACACACCAATTGTTCGATATAATGCCAAAAAGAGTAATATTGCATGATTAAGCTTAGGTTAGCGACCATTAAACTTGTTTTATTGTTTAGTATATTGAAGTATGTTTGTAGCACGTAAATGTAGCGAATCATGGAATTTGGATTATAAAAGTTAGTCGGGAATTGCGGAATCGGATTTCACCGACTATGTAGGTCCGTACTTTGACAGTGTATAACTTACAAACCGTAAGTCAGAATAAGCTCGTATTTTGCAGTTAAAAAGCCCTTAATGTATACTACAACTTTCATGTAGGGTCGAAAATACAGTTATGAATCTAAGTGGCTCAAAACAGTGTGTTTTCGGGGCTGTTTACAATGTATTTAGGATTGATCTGCTGTTTTGTAAAATTCGTATACAATAGATGGATAATTCAAATGAGATGATTCTAAAACTAGTAGTTTCACTGCATATCATACTACAACTTTCATTTAGATAGTATCTTCTGTATTGACCTCTACGTGGGGTAACAATGCTTACGAAAATGAGGGCCAAAAGCTGTCAAAAGTCAAGAACGGAATTATATAAAGCTAAATGTTGAGTCAATTTCTTAATGCATATTCGGCTGCCTTATTTGAAGTTTAAGTTGTTTATAAACATGTAGGACCTAAGTAATTTATTAGTAGAATTAAAATATGATCTTACATCGTTTACCGTGAATCTCGTTTGATCAAGTCAAACTTTACCGTGAATCTCGTTTGATCATGCTTTACATCTCTATTCCGCCTAAGGTACGAATTTCACTTTCTTTGACTCTTGGGCAACTAGTTGTTGTAGTTGACCCTTCATAACGGTGGTTCACCACTTTGTGATTGATCGCTTAAAAGTGGTTAACAAATTATGTACTTATATATATATAAACTCTTGAATCTTTATCATGAACACTTGATTTTAGTCCATTAAATTGTATGTTTGAATCTTTCAAGTTTGTTAAATTGATTTTCATATTTTAAAATAGTTTTAAGTTTTATGAATTACTTTGAAGGTTGACTTTTTATGAACGTCATCCGGGTAGTGGCATATGTTTAGTTTTATTGGTTTTCAGAACAACTCAACTAATGGGAAAATTATTTGGGATGCCTTCTATGGCGGCTTTGTAGTCATGGCATCCTGCAGGTGAACTTGGTACACGGGGTTAGGCCCAATAGTGGCTTACGTGAACCCACCTTGTGTACTAGGCCGATTTTATTGGCTTTAGGGCGGATCTATCGAACCTAGGATTACCCACCATGTGACCGTGGTTAAATTCACGGGGGACTCGGGGTGTGTGCCCGCACACCGGCCCGATAGTTCGTGTGGTTTGGCCACCCCACGAACACTACAAGAATTGACGGATTTTGTTTAAATGATGTTTTCAAATGATAACTGTGAAACGTCTTGATTTTTTATTAATTCAGTTTAATTGATTTTTAAGTCTTCCGCTTTATTAGCGATGTTACGTATTATTATTTCAAGTTTATATTACAATCTGTTCATTGAGCCCTGTGCTCAGCCGTGTTCTTGTTTTCTGACACGGCAGGTTCCAAGTGATACTGATAGGGACGGGACTTGAGATCGAGCGTTTGACTTTTTGGATTTGGTAAACTCGTTTCTAGGTGTTGATATTCTAAGCTTATAAAGAGTTGTTAGAATGTAATATTTTGGATTGTAAAGCACGTTTTGGAAGTTAATATACGTTTGGAGTTTATTAGTAGCTCTGTAATGTTTGTGTCTTTTAATTAAGTCTCGTTAGTGACACCGCCCGTTCTGGACCACGTGGACGGGGGATGTTACAAGTGGGCACTGAGATCATTAACGCTCAGATCTCTACCAAGATAAAGAGTGTTCTAGGATTTTCCTATGCTCAGGAAGATTGAGTCACTAACAAGGTCATGCTTAAGTTTGGTACTTTTGTCTCTTCTTGAAGGAACTTCTCTTAGTTCAAGATGCAAATACAAAGGTAAATTCATAGTCAGCATTCCTTCTCTTCCTAAGAAAGACCTCAAGTCAAGTAGACCTTGTTTTATTCCTTAAGCTTGTAAACCTTCTTCCCCAGTGACAAAGGTCTTTGAACGCTCTCAGAGATCTACCCCAATGTTGAAAGTGAATTTTTCACCCAAGAAATCTAATCCCTCAGCTGTTCCTCCTTGAACAAATGAAAAAGGTATTCTTGAAGCTTGTCCCTTTTCTCTTCTTATCGAATTTTCTGGCCCTAAAGGTTCTATCAGCAATATGAATTGTCATCACTATGGTGAAACTTCTCATTTCACCAGTAAGTGTCCTTCAGCTACCAAATCTGGTCCCAGCTAAGGTAAAAAAAGTAACTAATGCTGAAAAGTCAGCCAAAGTGAAATCAACCACTAAGGTTGTGAAAACAACTAAAGTGAAGAAAACCACTGAAGCCTCTCTTCAGGCTCAATGAAGACTCCTGTTGACATTGAGCTTTCAGTGTTAGTGAAGAAAGATGTCACCTCTAACTCTGCTGGACCCATTGAGAAATTGGTACCAAAGCAAACTTAATATCTTTTCTATTGTAGGAATTCAAAGGCATCTTGTATCTAGATAGTGGATGTTCAAGACACATGACCGGAGACAAAACCCTGATCTCATACTACAAAGATGAAAGAGGCCCTTCCGTGATATTTGGAGGAAACGGAAAAGAATATACCAATGGCATTGGTATATTAACCAATGGTGCAACCGCCTTTAGACGTGTTGCATATGTTGAAGGACTGAAGCATAATCTTCTCAGCATCAGTAAACTGTGTGATAAAGATTTCATAGTTAAGTTTTTGAAGAATTCATGTTATGTCTTCGACAAAGATGTCAACCTCGCTCTAACAGGATCTCGTCAAGAGAATGTGTACATCATCTACGTGGATTCTCCCTTCACTAAGAATAGTTGTTTCCTCTCTAAAACCTCTTCAGATATCCACTGTTTATGGCACAAACGGCTTTCTCATCTCAACTTCAAGACACTGAACGAGCTATCTCAAAAAGAACTTGTTACTGGCCTTCCTAAACACTCTTTTGCAAAGAAATCTCTTTGCTCAACGTGTAAAAAAGGAAAGCAGACAAAGGCTAGATTTAAATCAAAGCAAGTCTCTTCATTGATGTCTCCGCTTTAACTATTGCACATGGATTTATTTGGCCCTGTCAATGTACAATCCATAGTTGGAAAGAAATATATGCTCGTTATGGTTGACGAGTTTTCCAGGTATATTTGGGTTTTTTTTCTCAGATCCAAGAGTGATGCACCTGAAGGAATCATCTCGTTCGTCAAATGCATAGAAGTACTGAACAACATCAATGTATGCACTATTAGGAGTGATCATGGCAATAAATTCAAAAACAGTACCATTGATGACTTCCTTGTGAACAAGGGAATCTCATACAACTTCTCAGTTGTGAGAACTGCACAACAAAACGGGGTCGCTGAAAGGAAAAATCAAACGATAATCGAAGCTGCTCGATCATTACGCAACGAATCTCGTCTATTTAATCAATTTTGGGCAGAAGCTGTCAACACTGCTTGTTTTACTCAGAATCAGTCGCTGATCGTTAAGAGATTCAAGAAGATATCCTACAAACTCTTCCAAAGAAGAAAGCCCTCCTCAGCTTTTTATACATATTTGGTTGTACATGTTATATCTTAAACAATACAGATCATCTTGGAAAGTTCGATCCCAAAGCTGATAAARGAWTCTTTCTTGGATATTCTTCAGTATCCAAAGCCTTTAGAGTATTCAACAAAAGACGACAAACAATAGAAGAATATATTCATGTTACGTTTGATGAATCTCAATCAGCTAACTCTAAACCCATCTCTGAAGATGATGAAGAGTTAGACAACTGGATGATATCTCACTATGGAGAACCTGAAGCTTCCTTCAGCAATCAACCGAACGTTGATCTCCCTAAAGCTGACTATGATCCAATCATCATTCCAGATGTGACTAATAAGATGAATTCTCTTCAGGGATTAGTGTCGTTCCCATTAGTCACTTACCCCCTTTTATTTCAAATACTAACCTTTCATTCATTGAATCTCTTTCAGTCACTGAACCTCTATCAGTAAATGAATCTCTCACTGAGGCTCCTTTGGCAATTCAAGTTGTTGTTGGAGACTTTCTTGCTGAAGCCTCATCTTCTATACCTGATCCTCCAATCTTAGAAGGTGATAATTTATGTCATTTACCAGCTTAGCAATGGACGAAAGACCATCCCATCGATCAAATTCTTAGGGATCCAAGTGCAGGTATTCAGACTCATTGAGGTCTAGGTAATATATGTCTCTTTGTCAACTTTCTTTCTTTAGTTGAGCCAAAGAAAATCAGTGATATTATTGCTGACCCAATTTGGGTCAATGCTATGCAAGAAGACTCATTGAGTTTAATAGAAACAAAGTCTGGTACCTTAGTGTGATAGGCACCAAATGGGTTTATCGTAATAAGCTAGATGAACAAGGAACTATAACCCGTAACAAGGATCGTCTTGTTTCTAAGGGATATAAGAAGAAGAAGGAATCGACTATGACAAAACCTTCGCACCAATGGCTAGACTTGAAGGAATTCGACTCTTCCTAGCCTTTGTTGCCCATAAGGATTTTAAAGTCTACAAGATGGATGTAAAGAGCGCTTTCCTGAATGGAAAACTTTAGGAGGAAGTTTATATTGAACAACTTCTAGGGTTTATGGACCCAAAGTATCCAAAGCATGTCTTTCAATTGGATAATGCTCTTTATGGGTTAAAACAGCCCCCTCGTGCCTAGTATGGCACCCTTTCTTCATTTCTCATCTCTGAGAATTTTGTCCATGGAAAGATTGACAAGACCCTATTTCTTAGGAAAGCCAAGGATCATATCATTCTAGTCCAAATTTATGTCGATGATATTATATTTGGTTTCACTAATCCCTCTTTGTGTTTTCTCTTCTCTAAACACATGAAGAAAGAATATCAGATGAGCATGATGGGAGAACTAACATATTTTATAGGTCTTCAGATTAAGCAACAATTTGAGTTATCAATCAGAGTAAGTATGTCAGGGATATCTTGAAGAAATTTGAATTAACCAACAATTCATCTATGAAGGCTCCAATGGCTCCTGCTCTCTCGCTGAACAAGGATCCAAATGGAAAGCCTGTAAACGTTACCATAATAGAGGAATGATCGGCTTCTTGCTGTATGTCATAGCTAGCCAACCTGATATCATGTATTCTACTTGTCTATGTGCAAGATATCAGTCTGAACCTAAGGAATCCCATCTTATTGTTGTAAAACGCATATTCAGATATCTAAAGGGTACTCCTAATCTAGGCCTTTGGTATCCCAAAGATCAGGTTTCGACCTAGTTGGTTATGCATATAGTGATTTTACAGGTTGCAATATTGATAGGAAAAGCACCACTAGAGGCTGTCAGCTTCTAGGTGGAAAGTTGGTAAGCTAGACAAGTAAATAGAAAAATTCATTGTCCACATTAAATGCTGAAGCTGAGTACGTAGCCGTTGGAAGCTACTGTTCCAAAATCCTTTGGATGAAAAATCAGCTCATTGATAATGATCTTCAACTCTTAAAGATCCCTATCTATTGCGATAGCACCTTGTACTTCACTCTAAGACCATACATATTGAGATCAGATATCATTTTTATCAGAGATCATGTTATGAATGGTGATATTGAACTTCACTTCATACCCACTGAGTACCAACTCGTTGACCTGTTTACAAAACCTCTTGATTATGGAAGAGCATATTGAACTATTAAAATCTATCTAGATTATGGAAGAGTATATGAAGTTTGTGAAGAGAAATACAGATTATGTATACAGAATGGTGAGTAGATTGAGAAAGAAGAAGGAAGATATGAACCTAGATAGTCCAATAGTCCAAGTGGCAGAATTCCAGTGCAAATCCTTTGCAGCTGTGGACTATTTGAAACTCAAAGTTATAAAGGAAGACAATTGCATCTACAGGTTATCAAGTGCAGATTATGCAAGGCTAAAACTACAAGACCAAATGTTCTTGCTTAACTATTTTTAAAGATTAGACATTTCTTAGGCATAAACTAGAGGTAAGAAGAACTATGGGCATCTATATCAGAAATCTAGGTCTATATGACCTCTAAGTAGTTGTGGACCTCAAGCTAGCAAGAATAAATTATCAAGAACCTCTCTTTCAAACCTTTGAAAGTCGACTACTAGCTGGGAGGTTCACTAATTTCAAGCAACCAGAATATTACTTCAGAATTCCCTCAAAAAGATGCGTTCTGTATATAACTAGCCTAGCTCTCTTCACATATGAGGTCCTCAAGTACTTCTTAGAAGAATTTGAAGATGTTTCAACTTCCCAAGTGGAAATAAAGGAGAACTTCATTGAAGAAATCCAGGCAAGGCTAAAGTTGAGAGAACTGGTGAAAGAGTGCTTAAATCTAGTGATCATGGAAGAGAATTCAAAGAAGGCCTTAACCAAAGATGTTTTTCTACCTTATGAGTATTATGTCTCTCCCACACTAAAAGAAGAGGCCAAAGAACCTGAAAAAGGGAAGGATAACCCTCTGAATCTGGAAGAATGGTTCCTATAACTTAAATTTTGGAACTTATTCATGACAGGGGAGGAATTCAGGGTTATAACCTATATTGACTCATTCACAAGGAAGCCTCCCAGTTTTTAAAGGAAATATGTGGCATTCATGCACAAGATTGGGAAATTAAGGAGGGATGTCTACTCATAGCTGCTCATCAAAAGGCTAGTAGATGTGAGGCAGAAAACTTGGAGAAGCATAGTCTACCAAGTGTTTGTTGTGAAGAGGGAAGATAGGAGAATTTATGAGTTCTCAGAAGTTTGACTACCCTTTTGTCCACCTGCAAGATATGCTCCAAATCTACAACAGGCTGGCTTTTTATGAAGATAAGGTTGCCAAATTCAAAAAAAGGATTATTGATATAACTCATGGCATACTAAGAACAACTTTATGGGCTGAGATGGTGGACTTCTAGATGGCACTCATTCTTAAGAGAGAAAGGGTTTACTTGATGCCCCTAGATATTAATCTAGAAGGGATGGAGAATTATCACAATGAAACAGTCAATTGTGATCCACCTGGTACATCTGCAAGAACCTACATAGGAAGTTCTTCTTCAAAATATTTGACTTGCACAAATACAGTTCTTGTACTTTGAAGCAGATCAACAACTCCTTGGACAAGAGACTATGCAAGAGACCCATAATTGTATCTCATGAAGATTAACCCAAGGTGAGAAAGTTAGTAATATGGATGAGGAGGGAGATGGAGTCCTAGCTGAATCACAGAGAGATAATCACAGACATGTTCGTCCCCATCCTTGTTGATAGAGGTTTTGAAGTTTGAAGCAAAGGGGGAGAATGAAAGATCAAGAAGATTGCTTCAAAATCACCAATTGTTAAAGTTTGAAGAGTTAACTTCAGAATTCTGTATCACAGACCTTCAGAGTTTCGAGTCCTAGAAAAGAATACAAGTCATAACTCTTAAGATTTATCTTCAGAACTCTGGAATACAAGACTTCAGAGTTCAAGTACAAGAACAACTTCATGCACACAAGAGTTAACTCTAAAGAGTAAATCTTCATAGTTCTGGAAGAAGTGAAGACCCGATGCATACAAGTACAACTCTGAAGATGAAGTCTGAATACCTTGAGTTCATAGTTAGAATAACTCTAAACGAAGGAAACTTTAAAGATAATCATGCCAACTACATTGAACCAGATGCTTACCTAGCTGTTTTTCCATGTTTATAGGATTTATTATTTTTATACATAAATAGGCTATTATTTATTATTTGATAGGATTCTAGAATATTATTCATTAATTATTTTTTGTACTCAAACAGATTGCTGCTTTTGTGTGTAATTCAATATATTCAATAAAGCAATCTTTTGGCCATATTCTTTGTTATTCATACTCTATTATCTGTCAATATATCTTGATATACTATAGGGAACTTTCAACCAGAAACCACTATTTGGTTAACCAAAGGTTTTGGTTCCATTCATAGTGCAACCAGTGGTTCTGGTACATCTATCGGATTTCCAGAGGTCTCTGGTTCCTTGACCAAAAGTTCTAGTTTATCAGTAGCACTTTCTGATTCATTTAAAGATGGTCTAACCTAAGGCTCTAGTTAAACTAAAGAGTTTCCAGAGGTCTCTGGCTTGCTTGAAAAAACTTTGTACTATCAATTAGCTCTTCAAAGGCTCTGGTTTGCATTACCCGAGGCTCTGTTTAATCCAAAACCTTATCTTTGCTACTTCTGTATATCACATTTTTAATTTTTTGTCTAGCAAATATGGATTTCCCATTTACTTTGATTCTATTGAATGATATGGTTACTACTTTAGGTTTTTAAACACAACCAAGATTATAGGTTGATTCAAGAGAAGTTTTCTTGTTCCCTATGAAAGAATCAAGTTCACTGTACCCCAAACCTTGGGAGTTCATCTGGCTATTTACTTTCTCATAAACATTCTAGGCGTATATATATTTCTTAATAAAAATTTCATTGGTTTGAAGCTCTTGATGAAGAATTTCTCTTTCCTTTTGAAAAAATTCTTTTAAAGCCACAGAATTCAGTCTCTCAGCCTCAAATTCTTTTAATTCCTTCACCTTCCTTTCCAGATCCTTAGTTACCTTTCTGTTTAGATCAAGAATTTTCTCTTATTCTAACTTTTTAAGAGACTCTATCTTTTTATTTTTCAATCTCTTCTTTTTCCTCAGTAAGAAGGTTTGTTTCTCTTTTGAAGAAACTAGCTTCTTTCTCAGCTTTGATTCTTTTAGATTTTTAAATTCCAATTTTTTTATTTAATATTGGAAAATCTTCATAAAGTTTTAAAACACTCAACTCTAACTCTGATTGAGCAAAGTGAGAATATTCATCAACGTCATGGAAAGAGGAGTTGCATACCTAGTCATCTGAGTCAAAGATAGATGCTTAAGATGTAGGCCTCTCAACATCATAGGATTTGGCCATAAGACAGACTAAGGCTTTGTCAGCTTCTTTTTCAGATGAGGAGCCAGAGATCCAATTTATTTCTCTGCTATGAAACACCTCTCTCTGGCATTGTATTTATATTTGATCTTATAATTGTCTACGTCCTTGACCAATTTCCCTCTACAATCAGCTGCAAAGTGGCCAATCTTATAGCACCGATAGCATCATGAATTTTCTTTCCTTCCATCTCTACTTTATCTCCTTCTCCTCTATTCTTTCTTCTCTTTTCTCTTCTCTCCTTTTTTCTCTAGAATAAAACTTTACAAGCTTCTACTCATAGGTTGGTTTTTCAAACCTCTCACCAATATACTCTTTCATGTTATCCCTTTCACAGGGTCTCTTGACATACTTCTTTTGGAACTGCTTGGTTATTAGAACAAGGGATTTGGCAAAGGTCTTCAGATCATCATCAATGCAATAGGGTTTCATCTTCAGACTCAGAATTCATTATCAGTGCCTTTTTACCTTTCTTCTTGTAGTGTTCTTTTAGCGAGCTTTTAGTCGTCTCCTTTTCTTCCGAGATCAGGGCCAAAGGACTACCACGAGACACTTTTTTCTTCATGATATCTTGCTCCTGAGCAGCCAAAGTTCCGTATACATCGTGCGATGACCAGCTTTCCAGATCTTGATTAGCATATAGAGACATGGACAATTGAGTCCATTCATCACCGGGGCTCTAAAGAAATGATACATTATTTTCTTCTTTGATCATCGAGATGTCATTTCTACGACATTGGTTGATCAACCCATTGAACATTTCATACGTCTTTAGGATAGGTTCTTCCGAAAGAGCTTTGAAGTTTGTGAACTCATTCAGACATTAAGCCCTTTGGTTTTTCCTCATTTTGGCCCCTCCTTCAGGTTGACTTGAGAGTTTGTCCCAAATATCTTTAGTCATTTTAAACGAATCAATAGATTGGAAAATCTCATTAAGAATCACCATAATGAGGAGTCTCTTCGTTTTCCGGTCAACCTCCATATTTTCCTTATCTTCATCGTTCCATGACTTCTCATTCTTTGGGATGAAGTAAGATGGAATTTCATCAGTGGTTGCAGTTGCACGAACTCATGGAATTAAGGTCTGAGGAATGTGAGGACCGTTGATAACAGATCGACACAGGTTCATATCCATTCCTTTGAAGAAGTTGATCATCCGAATCTTCCATTGTGGATATTCTTCATGTTGAAGAGTTATGGGTTTGGTGAGAGATCCAACGCTATATGTAGAATTCCAGTTAGCTATTCTTATGAGATTAGATATTACAATATCAAATTCTTCTAAATTCAAAAATAAAGAACACCAATTAATCATAGGATTTTATACCTGTATATGCAGAGAAAACTGTGAAAAACAGGGATGAAAAGTTTGAAGAATAAACCTTAAATAGATGAAAGAATTTGAATTTCATATTCAGATTTGATCGTTTTGATTGAAGAACAATCAATCTCCTCTGATATCAATTGTTGGATCCCAGATCTCTCAAGCTATGGATAGATTTCAAAAATATGGTGCTGAAAAAGATAATCTATCATGTTAGGTTATGAAGAACAGTTGAACAACTTAATGAATACATAAAAACATTTGGGAAGCCATCATCATCTTCATTAATATTGTAGGAGAAACTTGATTACAAATGCATTTGAGAGTTACATATTGTAGCAATCTAGCTTATGTTAAAGTGATTGTGAAAGCGTGATCAAACAGAATGAAGTACAACAACTATTTATAACCTCCTTGAGTTGCGAAGTCAAGGCAGTGATGAATCGTAGCCTGCCATGTGTAAAGTTGCATTACTGCCTCTAGGTGGCATGTCCAATCAATAGCCTCCATGTGTCAGTTTGTTAGGCTTGAGCTGACTAGACATAAGTTAAAGACTTGTACATTCCATCAGCAGCTGAAGAACATTGGGGTTCTGGATAGGCTATGTTCATCGACCAAATGAACACTTCATCAGTGGGTAATCATCAGGTTAGGCATCTCTAGTTCTTAACAACCTATCTATGGATTATCATCATTGGGCCTCTAGTCTTCAGCACTTAGAACATTTTACAATACTTTTACATATAAGAATGATAGGGTCTAACAATAAAAATAATTAAATTATATTTTTATTAATCGATCATTACAAAACAAATGTTTTTAACATTTTTTAAAACCTTATTGCATACAATCCTAAGAGATCACGTGAAATCCCGAGCATCCTTAATAACTTTAAAATCCTATGTTTGAAGAATTTCAATTAAATCCTAGGATTTCAAATCCGGCCAATCCAACAAACCAAACATGTGATTGGAATAGATTTGAAATCCAAATCCATTCCATTCCTACATAACCAAACGGGACCTTAGAGAATTTCATCCTTTACACATTCCATAAAACTGACTTTTATGCCTATGTATCCATTGCATTCTAGTCATATTTATATATCTATCTAGATATATCAAACTTCACCCAATATAAATACATTTGTAATATACAAATAACTATCAAGTGCGTAAAATCTCATTTTTATCAATAAGTTCCCAAAATATGAGCATTATACTTTTAGTCCCAAGTTCAACAAGACTTTGAAATAACCATATTCCATGCATTTAAAACCATTCACCACACTTGTTTTATCAAAAGATAAATCCCCAAAAATTCTCAAATTTGGCCTAGATGGTCCAAAATCAACCAAATATGAAATACTTGAAATAAACATCTAAAGGAAGTAAAATACATCATTTTAACATGTATATGGTTTTACAAAAGTATAGGATGAACTCACAATGCTAGGTTTTGGGTAAAAACCCGGAAATCACCAAATCCCTTGAAATGGAGATGAGAGGTTAAATCTTGAACTATAGACTTGGATTTATAGTTTTGATGAAAAATTCTACCTTGGATCTTGATGGATGTTACCTTAAATGCTCTGGATCTTAGGATTAAATGTGGTGGGTGAAGAGAAGTAACGAGAGAAGAAAAATGGAGTAAATGAGGTTAATTTCAAAATAAAACGAGTTAATCACCAGCAGGTGGCTTCCGTGACTTTGATGCTACGGGCTTAGTCACTGGGGTCACTCGGAGTCTTCAGTTCAGGCACAAACAGTGCCTAAAGTGGCTTCACTATAGGTAGAGTCACATGAAACCCATATTCCACACTATTTCCCCTCCCAAACTCATTTTTCTTGGGTTTTAAACACCATTAAACACCTTACATCAATTCTGAACAAAATGGGAAGGAAAAGTATATGAATTTCAAACTTCTAAATTTAGAGAAACTTAGGGTGTTATAGAAGGATTGTGTGAAAATAAGAGTTAAGGTGAGGAGCGTAAGAAGTTGTTTGAACCCTTGATCACCTTTAATCTCACCACACCCCATGAATTACACTTCTCATAGGAATTGATCTAGTGAATCTTGATGCACCACATTAGTGTTGATCTTCAATTTGGATTATTCAAATGGTGGAGATCCTTTTTTACTCTTCTCACCATAACTTCAATTCTTACTGGAACTTAACCCTATATATATACACACATACACACACATGTATATATATATATATATATATATATATTCAGGTTCAAACGAAGAGATGATCAATCTGCGAGAAAGAGATAAACAATCTAAACCATACTAGAAGGGTACTCTTCACCGGATAACTCTCTTCACCGGATGACAAAGTTATAGAATAAACTCTCCGTATACCCTTTATCGGACACAACTTATCCGAATAACAAAGTTATTGGATAAAGTCTGCAATGTAAAACACCTACACAAAATATTGAGCGATAAGACTCACAAATCGGTCAACAAGTCAAAAATTCAATAATTCAACACACAATTAACACCTGATGAAATGCATTCATCGCTTGATGAATTGTTCATCGGACGATGAACAAGTAGCAGTGCAGAAAAAGTGAGATTACGAACCAAAATGCTCAAAACAGACCCAATTTGAATGAATTGAGCACAGATTGACTCAAAATCTTACGACAAACACGAATTTTATGCCAATTTCGATCAAAAACGGATCAAAATATACCAATTTGACAAAATTATGCAAGAACAATTTCAAGAACTTCTATACTCAAAAATTCAAAAATTGAATCAACACAACAAATCAATTATGTAATTGAATGATCCTGATATGTTTTTAACACAAAACATACATAATTCAACCAAAAATACATATCAATTCACGCAAAAATTGATGAATTTGAGTAGAAAATAAAAAAAACAGTCAAGAACATTCAAACGATCACTCAAAAACAGTCCTAATTCAAATCAAGTCTTGTTTTCGAATTCGTATAAGTCGCTACAATCTGCTCTGATACCAATTGTAAATCCCAGATTGATTATCCACTCTTAATGCAAGATCAATAGCAACAAAATGGCAAAATGTGAATCTTGAAAGTAGTAGAATATACAGAGAAAATCTTCAAAGTAGATTGATATTCAAAGTGATTACAATGATTAGATGTTATTTATAGCAAGAAATTACAATACAAAATTACAATGGAGAAACTAGCTTGAATACAACATTAAAGCACAAACTTAAACCCAACAGTGGTGAGCCCTTAAACGTATAGCTAGTTCTAGGAGTACAACATTTCATGTGTACGATAATACGACATGCCTTCATCGTGTCAAAACCAGAACCATAAAGTACTTTACTGTCTCGCATTCTGGATGCTTATGCCCACAAATATCACCTTGTATTCATTATAAGAATGGAATATTTTTGTATTATATCCTTATCTTTTATGATGTTCGCATTCTTGTATTGGCTAAGGATCGGGGTTTACAAAAGTTTTAGTTATTCGAGAGGGCATATTTAATGATAGATCATAATGTCATGATCATGGTGTCCCACGTGGTTTCATGTATATTTTGCAACACATAGGTCATGTATATTTTGCAACACACAGATCATAATGTCATGATCATGGCATCCCACGTGGTCATATTGAAACATATATGGTATGTCATTGTCCCAAAGTTCTTTATTGGCGACAAAATATGGTTCAATGGCCAAAATAATCCACTAGTTTGACACATTTATTTCTCTAATATATATTCCATTCATATTGTTAACAACCAGATTGATAATAAGAACAATGAATTAAACAATAAACACAATAGAAATCAATCAGTTGGTGTTAGGACTGAAAATCAGTATTAAATTGTATTCGTCTTGAAAGTTAAATATTGTCTATAATTGTAAAAGTCATCGTGTTTGACTTTTATTATAGGAGTTTGACTTTGACTTGTGTTTAGAAGTTTGACCCTATAAATAGGGTAATGTCTTTGTAATTGTAAGAGTAAGAAGAGAGCTCATTGTAAATCACATTACGTAATATCAGAGTTGACCACATTTGAAGATCTTGACTTTCTCTCTCAAATCTCAAATGAATGTTCTTAAAGATTTATCCAGATCTGCCATTATTATGAAGCTTAATGAAGATTGATCACTGAATTGGGACACACATTTGATCTTGTCACGCACACTTCCTCGCTCACAGTCTTGTTCGGATATTATCCTCATATATCACTTCAACCGGATTTAGTGTACCTCGTATTTTCTTTGTTTTTGTTTAGATTTTAATTTTGGATCATTTCATTTATTTGTTTATGTTTGTGTTTTTAAACTGGTTGAGAATAATTGAACTATTTTCTGTCACGTAAACTGTTTTTCATCAGTTTCAACAATTTTGACTGTTTTTACTGATTTTATACAGTTTTCGTCAATTTTCTGAATTCTCATCAGTTTTAGTGTGTTTTTGTTTGTATTTTG
>NC_037539.1:15900434-15901760 GCF_001531365.2 Cynara cardunculus var. scolymus | reverse complement strand
AGTGTAAAACCAGCTTTTATAATTGTTCCTATTCGAACAGTTATTCAAGTAGTCCTAAATCTAATGTTTCTAAGAACTATTCTCGTTCTAATCCGTATTATCAAGGATATGTCAATGGATCACCCAATTACTCTTCAAAGGTTAAAAGTATTTGGGTAAATAAGTCTGAATCTGTTTTATCTCATACACCTGTTGTTACTAACAATCTTCCTTGCATTGTGARATCCACTAATGATCTGATCAATCTTAGCAAGAGAAGAATTATGTGCTCAACATGCAGAACCAATAATTTTGTCAATAACAAAAGGTTCAACAGGTGGCATGGAGATAACAGTTATCTGAACAACTGGAAAGGTAAGAACAGGTATGATCAAAATTTCTAGTACAGTTCATATTTTAATCCTGATCATCCTGTTAATAGTGCTGAAAAGAAAATACCTTATAGAAATAAATGGTTTGGTAATTACAACATACCCCAACTTGATACTAACAAAATAGGACCCAAGTTTGTTTGGGTACCAAAATCTACTTAATCTGGTTTTACAGGTGTGTCCATTTTGTGCTGATTAGAATATCATTTCAGTGATACACCAATGCAGGGGGARTTGTAATTTATTCCAAATGAGGCTTCTGAACATTTCAGTTCAGAACCCGTGCTTTACCGAGTGTGGTTTCTAAACACTCAGTTTAGAACTCGTACTTAAAATGTTTTCTTAATTTTTTTATTTTTTTTAGCATTAATTGAATCATTTCTTAAATATGTTTTCTAGGGGGAGTCTCTAGAAATTTTGAATAAATGTTTTTGGAAATGGAAATGTTTTCTGAAACGAGTACATTTTCTGAACAGGTATTTCTTGAGATTTTACTTGCGTAATTTCTCGTCGTACATTACTCCAATACCTGTTTCAGCTATTCTTCAAACTGTTATTATCACGTCTCTTATATGAAAATCTTTTTCGGTGATAATACACTCGTTTGTATTCAATTTTGTTTTCTGATATTTTTTACATTGATACATATACATTCATTTTTTTAATATCAGAATCTGTAAACTTGTTCTTACATATCTTCATTCATTTCTCTCGTATATATCGAATAATCGAATTGTTGTCGCATCATTCTGTCGTTAATTGTGCTTAAAGCCAAAAAAAATTTGATCAATTTTTTTATCTGATCATTGTGCTTTAAAGAAATAATATTTTGATCAACCTTTGTGATCAAATGTGCATAACGCTAAATTTTAGGAGGGACTGAGTGCTTATCAGAAATACCTCTATGGAATGTCAAAACCGACAGACCTACCCAAGAGGACAACCATATCTGAGT
>NC_037539.1:15872490-15899384 GCF_001531365.2 Cynara cardunculus var. scolymus | reverse complement strand
AATGTGAAGATCATCTTTACAACAGTTTACTGAAGATTTGTTGTCTGAAGATTTTTTTAAGATCAAATATTGTACATTGTTTCTGTTAATTACAATTCTACATTGTCAAAAGAGAAGATCACTGCGGTTCTACATTCGAGGGGGAGAATGCTAGAAGATCTATCTCAACAGTTGATTGCTTGAAGATTTCAAGTTGAAAAATTCTTTTGAAGAAGACATAATGTGCTTAAAGTTTCAAAGTTCAAACAGAACTCAAAGTGCAGAATTTCTTTCAAATCTGAATACAAAGGGGGAGAATGTTAGGACTGAAAATCAGTATTAAATTGTATTCGTCTTGAAAGTTAAATATTGTCTACAATTGTAAAAGTCATCGTGTTTGACTTTTATTATAGGAGTTTGACTTTGACTTGTGTTTAGAAGCTTGACCCTATAAATAGGGTAATGTCTTTGTAATTGTAAGAGTAAGAAGAGAGCTCATTGTAAATCACATTACGTAATATCAAAGTTGACCACATTTGAAGATCTTGACTTTCTCTCTCAAATCTCATATGAATGTTCTTAAAGATTTATCCAGATCTGCCATTGTTATGAAGCTTAATGAAGATTGATCACTGAAGTGGGACACATAATTGGCTATTTATTGATGAACATGAAATTACAAAGAATTGCCAATGTACGGCTGCTTGATTACACAATGATTAGCCTTAACCCTATTCTAGAAAAATAGGAAACATATTTATACCTTGACAGGTATTTACAGATTTATTCCCTCTATTTAATACAACCAAAAATAAATATCTAATATTTTCCTCTTTTGTAATAAAGTAGCTTCATATAAATCTTCTTCTTCTCGGGCGAAGGCCAAAATATGTTTCGAATCGTCTCAGCATTCTCCGGTACTCCAGCTTTTCGGTAATTTGATCCAGGGAAGTAGTCATCAAGATTTATCACGAGGATCGAGCTTGTCGAGGCCTTGTCTTTCCAAATCAAGTTTGTTGGACAACTTCAATTTGATAACTTTAGAGTGTCGTCAGAATATGCTGTCATTTTTTTTGAATCTCAAGAAGCGCTTATCTCTGATATTGTTTGAGTACACGACTCCAAACTCAGGTTGCTCGATGATCATGAACAACGGTAGGGATTCAATGTCTTCCAGACTCTGATCAGGCTTGGGAAGATTCACCTTCTTTTGATTACTCTCGATACCTATCTGTAGATCTGTCACGTACCCAAGATTGATTTGTCTGTGCATAAAACGTTTGATAGCTTCAAGAACTACTTGAAGATCTTCTAGTCTGATCGTCCAGGTACGTAGATCTAGGTTCATGGTCTCGAAGTCGTCGAAGGATAGGTGTCTGAAGTTAGCTTCCGAGAACTTCCATTATTTTGCATCTCCTCTCATCATGATGAATACTAGATGTATGACGTTTAGGAGTCTTTTAGTGTAAATAGCCATAATGTCCATGATCTTCTGATTTGATTTCACAAATTTAAGTGGTTAGGCTTTCGCCTTGAGCATATGCATGTACAGAATTACCTGTAGGTTCTTGAGATAGGTGATTCGGAAACTCTAACCATGTCCAAGTCTTTAATTCTTCTTAAGAAGATCTTGTTTTTTGTCTCTTCAAGAAAAGGGACCATGGTCCGTGTTCGCTCCCACCTAGCCTTGTGAGTACTTTGGCTCATAGTTCTCGATGTTTGTTGGGGATTTGACCATTCTCTTATTGGTGATTCTAATATAGCTTCATTGAGAACGTTTATATGGTCGAAATCCCCTTCATCTAACATTTCATTGTCGGAGAACTCGAAGAAGTTATTGAAATCCTCTTTTATTTCTTGATGTGGTTGAGGTCCTTCTTCATCTGATGCTACATTAATTAATGCATGTAAGACCTCGTCAACAACAGTTGAATCTATTCTTGAGTTCAGCAACCTTCAGATTTTCAACTATTGGTTCTGGTTCCACCTCAGCAAGTCCAGTGAACTTCTGTTGACTTTGACCTTGTGGTTGACTCGGTTCAAAGCTTGAAAAGTCGGTCTTTGGACTGAATGGGAGACATCAGGACCTGTAGTTTGTTGTCTCTTCTCCCCCTTATAATGACTGCGTTCGTCGTCCCTGTCTTCATGTCTTCTCTTGGAACTACCGGCTTGAGTCTTGCAGGTGTCCTCCAGGATTTGGATCCTTTCAGACAAGGACTAGACCGGAGATTGGATCATTTTCATCGCCGAATTGATTTGGGCTGATACACTTCGGAAACTCGTCCAGACTTCGTCTTAGAAAGCATTATATTCAGGTTTTGTGACATACTCAGTTTGTGTTTGAGCCCTGAGCATGCCAATAAGATCAGCTTCGACCTGTTCTTCTTCATCTACCTGAGAAAGCAACTTGGCATATAGAATTGACTTGATCTCTTTGACTGAGCAGTCTACTAGTTGTCTTTAAGGCTATGGAGTAGGTTGTCGCTGCGATCTTGGATCCACATGCTCCATCATAGATTTTCCTTTGAGAAGTCTTCGCAACTCGTCTACTTGTGTATGCATTAAAGCTTGGACAGCTGCAAGGGCACCAACCAACATTTTGCAGTCTCAAGTAGTGTAACACCAAGGGCATTAATCCTTCCTGTTGACACAATAGTTGAATCAACTATGTAACCTAAATTTAGTGTTGGCATAATTGACGAACTGGTACGATTTCCATACAGTCCTCGTGAAATATCTATTAAAGATACCACTCTAGATGTTCAGGCAGGTTTACAAAGAACGCTGGTCGAGCAACAGATGCTCGAGGTGTTCATGTCCCTATGAGTGGAAGTTGTAGACTGGGGCAGTGGTCTACTTATTTCAATATTCACACTCTCCAAGTGAGAAGTGAATAGATTTTGTGTTAAATCCTCGTATGATATGAAAATAACACCTATTGAGATATGGTAGACTAGGTGGGAAGGATGTGCATTTGCGTAACTGGGTCTACTATGACTTGTTCAATATCGGATCTCAATGAATGAGACTCGATAACAAATGTGAGAACCCGACTGATTGAGGTCTGGGTAAGGTCTTGATGATTTTTTGACCTTCTCTCACGCTTCGTCCCTTCACTCACCCTCTCAGCATCTTCAACTTGAACGCCCTCAGAACTCTTTATCTCTCTAACAGTAGATGAAACAATTTGGTCCAGATTCATGACATCAGTATCATGGATCATGTCATCTTCAGATTTTGTCTCCGTTATCTCTGGAAGTGTCCTTATATGTGTTGGTATACGTTAAGCATCAAGGGACGTATCATTATTTTATGTAGCATATGTTGAAGCAGTTTCCTATGATGAAGAGGCAGAGATGAAGGTAATTGCCTCTGTGTCATCCGATGAATCATCTTTATCGTGCAAAGAGTCACTCGCAGAATTAGAGGCACCCCTTTCTCCTATACCCCGCTTATTGTCTTTTTCTGGTTGCTCAATCCCTAGACCTACTCTCTTACCTACCTTTGGGTTTGGTTTTGGGTGACATCTAGCCGGTTATGGCTGGACCTGTAACACCCCAAATCCACACATGTCATATAACACATATATTATACATAGAATACATGTCTTATCTCACATAGGTCCATAATACAAATGTCTTTAATGTAAAATACGCAACCCAAAATTTCAAAAGTACATGTTCTTGCATCCTAGCATCTATGCTTCCAAAAACAGCTAAGCAGATAGGGAAGTAATTCACATAATGTTCTTTCCCTTATTATCTTTACCTGCACACATATTTTAAAAACACAAAATGAGGGTTAGACATAGATGTCTAGTGAGGCTCCCTTTTATGTAATGCAGGGTGAAGATCACCAAAACATTTATCACATAATCATTTCACAACATGCGGAATAAAATCAGATTCTGCTTTGGTCCATCGAGTCTCTGGTTCCAAACCACACTTGGAATATATTTCAATAACCAGAACCAGAACTCCTCTGGTCTCTCTTCCAGAGCTTCTGGTTCCTCGACTAGAGCCCCTCTGGTCTCTCTTCCAAAGCTTCTGGTTCCTTGACCAGAGCCTCTGGTTTTACTAACCAGAACTTCTGGTTCAACGTGTAAGCCAACCAGAGCCTCTCTGGTCTGTTTTTCATAAAAAGATTCCAAGTATAAAAATCCTTTTCTTAAAAACTTCTAAAAATATGATATAGAAGCTCTTATTAATAGATACAGAGCCTCTGGTCCAATTAGTATATCTAGTAAAGACTTGCTCATTCTTCAAATCAATAACCAAAATTCTCTGATCCAATAATGAGGACCAACCAGAGCCCCTCTGGTTCCTTACAAGGAACAACCAGAGCCCCTCTGGTTCCTTACAAGGAACAACCAGAGCCCTACTGATTTCTCATAAAAATGACCATTCTGTTCCAAAACATTTTTAACCAATAGCATTGGCCATAGGCCAAGTTTTCCCCTTCTCATCAATACTATTATTTCTAATAAGAACAATATCTTTGAGTTCTCAAATCACAAAGAMGTAAGGACTSAAATCTATTGTAATCTTAAAAGACATAATAGTAAGAGCTATAATATTCACACACAATTGCCACCCTTATACCCAAAAGACACCTCTCCTTGATATGCCACCCTTATTCCAAAAGACACCATTCCTTGATATGCCACCCTTATTTCTTCTTCAAAATCTATGAACTAGTTCGGATTAAGGACCGCAGTCACAACCATCTTATCGAATCCTCATTCATAGTTTTATCCATAAAATCTATAGATTAATTCCAAATGAAGACAGATCAAAATCACAATCGTCTCAAAAGAATATTMYYTATAGTYTTCAACCAACAGTTTTATCATCAAAACTCTGAATATTCAAGAACAACTAGTTCTTGCAATAATATTTCCAAACTCAAATCCTTTTGTATCCTTTCAATAGGATATCATTTCAAAATTATTTTAAAGAAGTAATTTCTTCTTTATCTTTCCCAAAATGGTTTTTAATACACAAATATATAACAATAACACCTTTAAACTATCAAAATAGTTTTACTATCTTTTCTTCAAAACCAATATCAAAATCCAGCAGTTTATATAACCAAATATATAAAGGTTATAGTCATCAAAAACTCAGTGTATAATCAACCGTATTTTTAAAACTCACAGTTTATAATCAACGATAGTCTAAAAACTCACAGTTTATAATCAACGGTAGTTTAAAAACTCACAGTTTATAATCAACAGTAGTTTAAAAACTCACCTTAACAATCACAGATTTTGTAGTTTTTAAAACACACAGCAAATCACAAGCTCTTCAAACAGCTTTGAACAAAAGATTTGTTCAAGAACGCTTCTCACCGCCACAACATTCTTTTTCTCTTTCAACAGATTTTTCTTCAAAATGAAATGATAAGATAGAATCTTATCTTTTTATTTCTTTAAATACTCTCACCATGGCAGTGAAGATTATTAAAAACTCATAGGCGGTGAAAGCTTTAACCAATAGAAATAATCTTGGGTGGTGGGTTTTTCATTATAAAATTCATGGTTTCTTAACCATGAAGATATAAGTTTTTAAATAATATAATAATGTTTTCACCCAAATAACTTATCGCAATTGTGCACCACCTTATGTATGCTTCACACCACATGCATACATGTATAAATTATATATGTCATGCCATCTTTTCACATAAATGCATGYACAATATCATGTTCACATATATAGTTCATGCTTTTCTACTTAGATATGCATATTTCACGTAATCCACATAATAAACATGTTTAAATTACCTCAACCTAGGTTGTCTCAAACTTGGTTATAACATTCTTCCCCCCTTAAAAGAATTTCGTCCCGGAATTCACTCATTCAAATAACCACGGATATTGGGTTCTCATGTCAGGTTCTAATTCCCAAGTTGCTTCTAAACCCTTATGAAAACGCCATTGCACTTTTACTAAACTGATCTCCTTGTTTCTTAATACTCTGGTCTTTCTGTCAGTTACTGCCTCTGGTGTCTCGATAAAACTCAGCTTATTGTCAAGTTTAATCTCAGGAAGTGGTATTGCTAAACTTGAGTCTGCCAAACATTTGCGTAGATTTGATACATGAAAGGTGTTGTGAATTAAGCGGGGTTCTTCTGGTAATTCCAACTGATAAGCTACCGGTCCAATTCTTTTGCAGATTCTGAATGGTCCAATATACCTTGGACTAAGCTTACCTTTCTTCCCAAATCTTATAACACTTTTCAATGGAGATACATTTAACATTACAAAGTCACCTATGTTAAATTCAATCGGGTTTCTTCGTTTGTCGGCATAGCTTTTCTGTCGATCCTGGGCAGTTTTGATTTTTGTTCRAATCTGGTCAATCTTTTCAGACGTTACTTGCACAATCTCTGGACCTGTCAATTGTTTTTCACCTACCTCACTCCAACACAACGGGGTTCGACATTTTCTTCCATATAGGACTTCATAAGGTGCTGCTTGGATGCTGGAGTGATAACTATTTATTGTAGGAAAATTCTATCAATGGTAAATGTTCTTCCCATGATCCCCCGAAGTCGATGACACAAGATCTCAACATGTCTTCGAGAGTTTGGATGGTTCTTTCACTTTGTCCATCTGTTTGTGGGTGATAAGCCATACTTAATCTGATTTGTGATCCCAAAGATACAGATTTTCCCAGAACTTTGAAGTAAAGTGACTGTCTCTATCAGATATGATGGACAATGGAAATCCATGTCTAGTCACAATTTCTTTAATATAGATTTGAGCCAATCTTTCCAATGAATAAGTCTCTTTCATTGGTAGGAAATGTGCAGACTTTGATAGACGGGTCCACTATTACCCATATTGCATCATAAGCTTTTGGAGTTCGGGGTAATTTCATGATAAAGTCCATCGTAATGTGATCCCATTTCCGCATCGGTATTTCCAATGATTGTAGATTCTTATAGGGTCTCTGATGCTCTATTTTAACTTGCAGACAAGTTAAGCATCGTTCTACATATCTTGCGATGTCTTTCTTGAGACCTGGCCACCAATAAAATGCCTTCATATCCTTATACATCTTGTTGGTACCTGGGTGGATGGAATAACAGGACTTGTGACTTTCATTTAGGATGGTTTCTCGAGTATTCCCATAATTTGGTACCCATATCCGTCCTCGTAAACATAATATTCCTTTCCCATTAGGTTCCAAGATGGAAATTATCTTACCCACTTTTTTTGATTTCTTGTTTTCTTCCTTGACAGCCTCTGTTTGGCATTCCTGTATTTTCTTATGCAAATTTGGGTTTAAACTTATTTTCATCGCCACTGCCTTGATAGTTCCACTTCTCTCTTTACGGCTCAGAGCATCGGCTACAACATTAGCCTTTCCTGTGTGATACAAAATTTCACAATCATAGTCATTAACTAATTCAATCCATCGTCGCTGTCTCATATTCAAATCCTTCTGGTTGAACAAGTGTTGTAGGCTTTTGTGATCGGTATAAATTTTACACTTCGTTCTCAATAGGTAATGCCTCCAAATCTTTAAAGCAAAACCCACGGCCGCCAATTCCATGTCGTGAGTTGGATAGTGCTTTTCATGATCTTTAAATTGTCGAGATGCATATGATATGACTTTCCCTCTTTGCATCAAGACACAGCCTAAACTCAACTTTGATGCGTCACTATATACCATAAAGTCTTCAGTTTCATCGGGTAAAGATAGTATTGGGGTGCTGCAAAGATGATCTTTTAATAACTGAAAGGCTTTCTGCTATTTTTCTTCCCACTGAAATTTAACATTCTTTCGAGTTAATTTCGTCAAAGGCACGGCTATTTTAGAGAAATCTTGAATAAACTTGCGGTAATAGCCYGCCAATYCCAAGAAACTTCGAATTTCAGATGGTGTTTTCGGTGCCTCCCATTTTGCAACGTCTTCAATCTTTGCTGGGTCTACCTTTACTCCATCCTCAGATATAACATGCCCTAAAAACTGGACTTCTCTTAGCCAAAATTCACACTTTGATAGTTTAGCATACAGCTTTTCTCTTTTCAAAAGCTCAACGATCAATCGAAGATGTTCTACATGCTCTTCTTGGGTTTCGGAGTATATAAGAATATCATCGATAAATACAATGACAAATTTATCGAGGTATTCTCTACATATTCGATTCATCAGATCTATGAAAACTGCAGGTGCGTTAGTTAAACCAAATGGCATAACCAAGAATTCATGGTGCCCGTACCTGGTTCAAAATGCTGTTTTTGCTATATCACCTTCTTTGACTTTCAACTGGTGGTATCCTAATCGCAAATCAATCTTTGAGAAGTAATTGGCTCCTACTATTTGATCAAACAAATCATCGATCCTTGGCAATGGATATTTGTTCTTTATGGTCAATTTGTTTAACTCTCGATAATCAATACACATACGCATAGTGCCATCTTTCTTTTTCACAAACAGAACTGGAGCTCCCCATGGTGAAGTACTTGGCCTGATAAATCCTTTGTCTGACAAATCCTTTAATTGTGTAACCAGTTATTTTAATTCTAATGGAGCTAATCTGTACGGTGCTTTTGCTACAGGTGCTGCTCCAGGTATCAAATCAATCCCAAATTCAATAACTCTAATCTGGAGGTAGCCCTGACAAGTCTTCTGGAAAGACTTCAGGATATTCACTGACAACCGAAATTAATTCTTGCTTATACTTTTCTTTCTTGGCATCAATTATGTAAGCTAAAAATCCTTGGCATTTCTTTTGGATACATTTTCTGGCTTTCATCATAGATAGCAAACTGGTATGATGATCCTGATGATCACCATAAATTACGACTATCCTTCTGTCAGGTAACATAATTCTAATCA
The DNA here is from genome assembly GCF_001531365.2 of Cynara cardunculus var. scolymus. Classification (NCBI taxonomy): domain Eukaryota; kingdom Viridiplantae; phylum Streptophyta; class Magnoliopsida; order Asterales; family Asteraceae; genus Cynara; species Cynara cardunculus. Next base: position 15,890,553 of record NC_037539.1, on the reverse strand, counting down.
TCTTTTCATTGCAAACGATGCTAGCCTTATTTTTTGCCAACCAATCCATTCCTATTACCACATCAAATTCCTTCATAGGCATGGGAAACAATCAGATGGGTATCTCACAATCCTCAATCATGATAGTGCAGTTTTTAAGCACGTAACTTACAGATACTTGACCGTTAGCAGTATCAACTAATAACTTATCGTCAAATGGCATAGAATTCATATGAGCACATAAGGAAAATGATGGGGATACAAACTTCTAGTTTGCACCCGAGTCAAATAACACTTTAGCATGTAAGGAGTTCACGAAAAATGTACCTGTTACTACATCGGGTGTAGTTTCTGCTTCATGTTTGGTCATTTGAAAAGATCGACCCTGCACCCCACCCGTTGCTCCTCTGCCCATATTTGGCCTTCCTCGGCCTGTTGATGTATTGCTCCCCATGGTTAACTGTGGGGCTTTCAATTGTGGACAATTTGGTCTGAGGTGATCTGGAGAATTACAATTAAAACACCTTTTAACTGTTGGGCAAACATTCGACAAATGACCAGTTTCACCATATTTATAACATTTCCTTAGCTCAATCCTGCATTCTCCCTGATGAACTTGATGACATTGGGGACAAGTCCTTTCATTGAATCTTTGTATGAGCCTGTTCCCATGTTTTACAACTTTTGGTCCTTTGTATCCGGTTGATGGACCTTTCCATTTCCTCTTTTCTATTGCTTTCCCTTCTTCTTGTATGTTCTTGTTTCTTTCTGTTACCTCCGCTGCGTCAATGGTCAATGAAAATGTAGTCGTATTCATGGCTATGACAAATTCTCGGATTGATGGTTTCAATCCCCAAATATACCTTTCCACTTTTCTAGATTCCGAAGAAATATAATGTTCTGCAAATCTTGAATATTCGATGAATTTCTCTGTATATTCCCTTACAGTTCTGTCTCCTTGTTCCAATTTTAGAAAGTCTTCTTCCATTTGTCGAATGGCAGCTTTTGGGCAAAACTGCTCCTTGAATCTATTGACAAACTCTAGCCATGTCATAGTTTGTAAAATATCGGTTCTGGCTAAGGATTCTACTTCCCACCTAAATAACGCATTTGATTTCAGCACAGAGACTACAAATCTGACTTTATCTGTTTCTACACATCGGATGGTATTGAATACAAACTCCATCTCTTTGACCCAACACATAGCTTTAATTGGATCTCTTTCTCCCGAGAAGGTTGGTGGTTTACAAGTTAGAAACATCTTTATATCTCCTTCCCTGTTATTGAGAATTGGAATCGATGAAGTAACTTCAATTCTGCCTGTCTCTATTCTGGCAGGATTCCTCAAAATAGAAGTCAAGGTTTCCCTTAGYTTTCCCATTTCTTCAGCTAATATGTCTCTTGTTACATATTCTGGGTGAGACATCCATTCTTGATTCATATTTTCAAAGTTTGATTCTGCTTGATTCATATTAATTTATGGCTAGCTTATTCTGCCTCTGGTCTGCCCCCTACCTCTGCCTCTGGTTTTGCCCTCAGAGGTGCCAATAGGAGCAATAGGGGATTCTTCTTCATTGGGGCGTGTGATCCTTTCTGACCTTCTCGATCTATTAGCCATCTGCATATAACAAAGTTAAAACACATATTTTTCACATTCCCAAATATAATAAAGTGTCCAAGTTCAGTTATGTACCTGTATATGCAAAATTACATTGGCCAGATGTAATCCGAAAATACCTTACACACTGATCTCTTAACTTATTATATTTATTCCAAAGGTGCTAACTATGTTTGGGACCCTAATATGCAATGAAATAGTTTAAGTCTAGGTATCATGCATGTGAATACCTAAATCCCTTAAACTCAGGCTCTGATACCAACTCTGGTATCAGAGCAAGACCATGAGCCTCTCTATACGCTATGACACTCGGTGCACTCTGATCTGCGTATGCAAGTAGTTCAAATGATACAGGAAGGACCTGTTCGAATTCTCTGTCCAAAATGCATCAAGAATTCCGGTCCTTCTTGCTTGATCAGTCTATTTGGAATTTCATTGTTCATCCGCATCAAGCTTTTGATAATGATTTGTAGGAACCGTTGAAATGGAACGAACTTCCAAGTTTTGTTGTTGGATTTGTCGTGCACCACTTCTACCAATTTGTTCCAAATCGGCACGATGTAGTCGTAATGGCAGTTAAAAGCAATGCCATAGAACATCTAGAGAACCGATATGATGCACCTATCCATGCCAGTGTGCTTTGACGTCATGCAACAGTTGATGATAGAGAAGAGCATGTACCAGAGGTGGTAGGAACACCTTTTTGAATTGGTTTGCTACAGTCAGGTTCTCAACATATCCAAGGAAGCAGAGGTCAGCACATATTTGATGATCCGAGGCAAAGTCATTGAAGTCGACTTTGCCCGTTCTTGACGTCTTTTCAGGAACTCCCAAGACGCGCAGTAGCCATCTCAAAGTCAGTGTTGTTTCAAAATGGTCTATGTTGGTTGTGAAATGGTGGTTTTCAACAACTGGATGATATTTTAGGGTCTTCCAAAATTATTGTACATAGATCATTGGGGTTTGGGAGGTCATGGTTATGGCAGTTTTTAGTGGGTGTCCTTTAAGGATTTTGAGAATGATCTGGTGATCACATCTCATTGAGAAGTGTAGGACGTCGTTATTGGGTTGGATATTTAGGTACTAGGCTTTCAGGATGAGTTCCTCATCCGGGTTTGTTGCATTGACAGACGGGACAAAAAAGCAGATTGAGGGTATTTGGTTTTCCTCATCGGACATATGAGCATCGTCTTGAGCCATCTGCAATGTACACACATTACTATAAAACCTGTAACATAATAGATCTGAAAACGTTCGGAAAAAATTCCAGAAAAATATCCTAAGTGTTGAACTGGTCGCATGATTAAGGAAAGTTATCGCATGACCCTACTAGGTTATCGCATCAGAAGGATGAGATGACCCAGTTTGTTGTATCAAACTGATGCGATAAAGCATTTTGTCGAATCACAATGATGCAATAAACATGATATCGTATCTAGAGGATGCGATGACCTTGACAGATGTACAATGCGATAAGTATGACCTTGACCTTGATAAACGTGATAGTATAATTGTCTAATGTATATATTAATTGAAATTCAACAATTATATTAAATTCAAGAAATAAAAGGATATAGGGTTCATTGGGTTGGGTTGGGTTCAAATAATAATAACCCAATATCAACCCAATTACCTACGGTTTGACAATTTTACAACTCGATTAGACATCAGTTGCTTCGGATTGGGTTATTTCACGTTGGGTTGGGTTGATCGGGTTGGTCGGGTTTTTGAGCACCCCTACATAGAAATTTTTCAAAAAAATTCTAAGAAAATAAAATTCTCCAACTTAAAATATGTGAAACTTTTAACTAGTTTAAGCACAAGGTTTTTAAATTTTAGGTGTACTCCCCCTCAAAAATTACACAAAGTAATTTTCAAAGAAAAGCAACCTGCCCCCTCAAAATATGCTTAAAAATAAAAATTAAAAATGCTCCCCCTCGAATAAATGTACCAGATTAAAAAAATTGTAAGACATACTCCCCTCAAATAGTACTTCAAATAGTACTTACCTTATGGAGTTTCGTACGCCTGAAAACATCAACACACATTAGTAACTAAAAACTAGACTACATAGAATAAAATGTATAGAAATAAACTTTGAAAGTACTATTTTTCTTAGAAAAACTTTAAGCTTTTAGATTTAACATATCAATCTTGGAGACAAGAAAACTACATCTATGTTCATCCAAAAGCTTTGGTAAATAAATCAGCAAGCTGAAACTCAGTATTTACAAAGTACAGTTATATTATAACTCGTTCTATATGGTCTTTTATGATGTGATACCTGATATATTATGTGCTTCGTTTTTGTGTGCTGGACCAGGTTGTAGGAAATGGAAATTTCACTTTTGGAGTCACAGTAGATAGGGATCTTGGTGAAGCTGAAGTCATAGTCCTTCAACTGTGTGCGCATCCAGATGACTTGTGAGCAGTAGCTAGCAGCAGCAACGTACTCAACTTCATCCATCGAGGTGGATACATAGTTCTGCTTCTTAGATGCCCAACTCACCAATTAATCTCCCATGAATTGGACATGTCCAGATGTGCTCTCGCGATCCAACTTGCATCCAACATGATCAACGTCGAAATAGGCAGTCAGCTCATAACCTGTTTCCTTAGGATACCACAAGCCAAGATCAGTTCTACCTTTTAGATATCGCAAGATGCGTTTTGCCGCAAGTAAATGGGATTCCTTAGGTTTAGCTTGGAATCTAGCACAGAAACATGTTGAAATCATAATATATGGTCTACTAGTCGTTAAATACATTAAAGAGCCTAACATTCCCCTATAGGTTTTCGGATCAATACTTATTCCATTAGGATCAAAGTTGAGCTTAGAACCAGGTTTCATCGGAGTCTACATTGAAGCACAATTTTCCATATTAAATTTCTTTAACATATCTTGAATGTATTTAGAATGATTTATGAAAATACCATTTGAAAATTGTTTAATTTGAAGTCTGAGAAAGAAATTTAATTATCCTATCATGCTTATTTAAAATCGTGACACCATGAGGTCTAAAAAGTTCTTACAGTATTTTAAGTTAGTAGATCCAAAGATTATACCGTTGACATATATCTGTATCAAGATTATGTCCTTACCTTCCGTTTTGATGAACAAAGTAGTATCAATCTTACCTTTGGTGAAATCAGCTTTGACGAGGAAATCAGAGAGAATATCATACCAGGCACGTGCAGCTTGTTTCAGACCATAGAGAGCTTTGTCCAAGATGTATGCGTGATCTGGTTTTAAGGCGTTCACGAATCCATCGGGTTGCGAGACAATACACTATTTTCTTCAAAACTCCATAGCGGATGGCGGTTTTCACCTCCATTTGATAGACCGTGAAGTTTTTACGGGTCATATATGCCAAGAACATTTGGATTGCTTCAATTCTTGCTAATGGTGCAAAAGTCTCATCGCATTCCACACCTTCCTCTTGATTGTTTCCCTTCCCCACCAGTCTTGCCTTGTTTCGAATTACGACACCATCTTCATCCTTCTTATTCTTGAATACCCATTTAGTACCGATGATCGACTTGTCCTTTGGATGTAGCATGAGTCACCAAACCTTTAGGAGTTCAAACTGATTTAGCTCCTCTTACATTGCCAAGATCCAGTCTGGGTCTTCAAGAGCTTATGACACTTTGGTAGGTTCTACCTTGGTCAAGAAGGTGGTGAATAGGCATTCATTCCCAAATGCAGATCTCGTTCTCACACTGGATGTCGGGTCTCCTATGAATTCATGCAGAGGATGATCCCTTATCCAATTTCCCGTGTGTGGTAGAGGTTGAAACATTGTGAGATCAGCGTTGGGGTCGACATACGAGCTCAGAGGTTGATATTGTACCATTTCAAGAGTAGGAGCAGTCTTTGGATTTGTACTAGTCTGATTTATTTTGGGAGGATCAGTGTCTGGAACAAAGGTTTGAGGTTCTTCAATGGATGTCGGGATCTTTTTTGTTACTTGGGGAGTTTCAATGTTCATAGTTGCATTAGGTACTTCATATGATGTAAAAGGTTGAGAAGGTGAGTCTAATTCCTCCACATTGACTACTGGAACACTGTTTGAAAGAGAAAGATTTTCATTAGTTTTAGTTGTTCCAAAAGATTCATTATAAAAAAATCAAATAGTAAGTCCAAATCAGAATTATGAGAGATTGAGTTAGAATTCTCATTGGAGTTAGTATCTGGATTTGGACTATGTTGGTTTGTTGCATGGACTACGAAAAGCATGGTTCTGAACTGACAAGCATTGTGCGCGCCGCTTCAGCCCAAAGGTAGAGTGGTAGCTTTGAGTAGACGAGCATTGCCGCTTCTACCAATGTACGATTTCTTCTCTCTACCACTCCATTTTGCTATGGAGTTCGGGGCGCTGACAAAGTATGAGAAATACCAATGGATTTTAGATAGCCATCTAGGGTTCTGTTCTTGAATTCAGTACCGTCGTCAGTTCGAATTGATTGTACGATCAATTGTAGGTTGACTTGTATACTCTTGATAAAGGAGATAATCAGCTATGGGGCTTCGTCCTTGGTTCTCAAGAACTTTACCCAAGTGTATCGTAAATAGGCATCCACCATCACCAGCGCGTATTTCTTCCCATTGATGTTTTGAATCCTCATAGGACCACAGAGATCCCTATGAAGTAGCTGCAACAGTCTTGAAGTTTTGTCACTAGCAACAAACTTGTGTGAAGCTCTCTTCATCGTCCCCATATCGCAGGCCATACACAGATGTTCTTTTTCAATTTTCAGCTCCGGTAAGCCTTTTACCAACCCTCTCGTCACCAACTTGTTCAGATTCATGAAATTCAAGTGGGAAAGTCGGTTGTGCCATAAGAAGTTTTGTTGTATAGAGTCTTTGGACAAAATACATACAACAGAGTTAACCTTGATATTAGAAAGATCAACCTTATAGAGATTTGATCGTCTTTTTCCAACTAAGATCTCCATTCTCTCTGTTGTTCGGACACTGCAGTGATTGGCCTAAAAATGAACTTCTAAGTTCTTGTCACAAAACTAATCAATGCGGAACAGATTGTGTCCTAGACCTTCTACGTAAGCCACCTTTTGATTGTTAGATTCCCTTGCACAATGTCTCTGTAGCCCATGATCTGTGAAAATTGATCATTACCAAACCTTACCATCCCACCATACTTTTCCACAAAATTTGATAGTATCTATTTTCTCATGGTCATGTGTTTTAAACATCCTGAGTCAGATACCACACATGACCATTCTGCAAAACAAATTAAGTGGATTTAGATACCCATTTAAATATGGGTCCTTTCTTGTTAGATTTATGTTGGGGTGTTTTTGGTTTCAAAATTTTGGGTTTAGGCTTAGAAGATTTTGAAACATGATACGTGCCAAACCAATCATAAGCACAATTATTATCAACGAAGTCATTCAATCCACAAGTAGAACAACACATTTTATTATGAGACAAATTGATTAAATGCTTTACTGAATAAACTTTTAGCGAAAATTTAATGTTTTTATCAAAAGCATCACAATCATCTTGAACATCATAAGTAAAGTTGTTCTTTCTAGTATTAGCATAGGAATTAAATGATTTTGCTCTCGCAGTGATGTGCTGGATTCTTAAGTGTGCACACAGTGGGCACAAAGTCCCCAAAGTGGCAGTGCAAGTGCACGCCGACACTATGATCGCTTCAAGTAATAAAGTGGTATAGTACCAAGATCGTTTCCACAGGGACTGGACTTACTGAGAATCAAAGAGTTTCATGAACGTCTTGAACATGTTTCAGTTTTGAGAAAATAGTTGAGTTTTGTTTGTGCAAAGCTTTAAAATACGAAATGAACCTGATGAAATTAAAAGATGGGTATGGGTGTAAGCTTCCCTTAAGAATATTGTTGGAAGAGTTTGGTCAGGAACTCATGGGACTTATATAAGAACTCCGATCTCTCGAAAGTGAATTCTTATATACTGTGCCCACATAATGCCCACAAAGCGTCCAGTTTTATCAATCTTAAACTTGCCGAATTAGCTAATAGATAAAAAGATATCTGGTTCCACTAGCCTGAAGATTTATACTCAAATCTCTTTGTAGCATAAACTCGACTAATATCTGAACATTAGCTAAAAACATGCAGAACCCGCATCTCTGCCTAATTATCAAAGACTCTCTCAAATCTTTGTGCATCATCTAAGCCGTATTTCAGATCCGCCCATCTCTGGATCAAGGATCTAATATTAACACTTCAAAGTGATCAGCTTATCTGCGTTGAGCTTAAGTCCCGACTTAAATGACCAAGCTTAAGAATCAATAAAATTGGCAACACCCAAGTGTGCCTTTAAATTTTTAAGTTTGACTCACACCCACACCCAAAGGGGTGCTTAGCTCATAATAAAATTAGAAAACATAGAGGAAACAGAAGAAGAAAAATGCATAAGAAATACTTGAACTGAAATTAACACTTAAACTATTGCCCACAGGGAGCATACAATGCACAGTGGCGAGAATTAAAGACTAAGTACGAAATTAAAATTAAATGCAGAAATTAAACTTGCTCTACTTTTGTAGAGCTTGAGAGAATGCTCCAAGGTTGCTTGGCTGAATTGGTGATGGATTCATTGTCTTCCAAATGAGAGAAAAGCTTCAATATATAGTGAAAAAATGAGAACCGGATAAACTCTTCACCCAACGGAAGAAAGTCTTCATCGACTAAAGGATAAAGACCCCCCATCACTTCTTGTCTACTTTCCAGGCCTTATCACCTTTTTTGAAAGGTTGAAAAAGGTAAAGTTACCTAACCCTTAAATTAAGGAAAAGGTAATTAAAGTTTTTTATTAAAATAATGGTAGGGTTACTTTTAAGACATTTTTTAATCCAACAAGGCCTATTCTTCTAAATAATTCAAGACTTCAGATCTGACTTCAGAATTTAATCCCATTAATACCCAGGAGAGCCAGTATTTGAATTTTGTCCAAATCTGTCTTGAGGAAAATACGTCATAGGAAGAATGTGAGCAGAAAGTGGGCATTATACCAACAGCAATGGTTTTTCAGAAAATAATCAAATTCTTGACCTTTCATCACCTCTTAACATATTTTGGACCAAAAATACAGGATAAGAGCAAAATGGGTACCAAAGACACAATAAAATAGGGGTATTGAACAACAAATAACTCTCATAAATTGAGAGTTATCACACCCCCAAACTTGAGGCGTTACTTGTCATCAAGTAAAAGGAAATAAAGAAAAATACACCTAAAGAAAGAAACAAGAACGAAAAACTTACAGAAGGTGTTGGAAATTTGTCTAGTAAAGATGATGTACAACTTTTTTGTTTGATCTTTGTAGTGTTGTTCGTTAATCAGTAGGACTTAAGAGTTAGTGTTTTTGGCAATAACAGCGTGTATCCCTCCCCCAAATTTATCCTATACTACAAAAGGGTTTGAAACAAAGTTCTCATCGGTTCACTTTTGAGTACTTGAAAAAAGTTTGTGACCCATTTCTTGGCATAAACTTGCCATTTTGGATAACCGGGCTTTTTATTTTCGCTTTCCGATTTTTCGAAGACCGATTCTTTTTTTTTGTTTTGTTTTCTTCTCTCTATATATATATTTGTTCTTTTCTCTTCTTCTTTTTTCTCTTTTTTTTCATACCTCCCAGTTTTTCGAAGGTATAAATTTTTTTGACACATCCCCCCAAACTTAATATCGACAATGTCCCCATTGTAGCAAAAGGGACCAAAAGGGTACGGGTTGGGTACAAGGGCAAAAGTGTTTGGGCTTAAAAATAGAAGGAGGGCCTACGTCCTTTTAACGTAAACACTACTAAAAATCATCCAAGGATGTTGTACCTGAAAAGAGAAATGGAACTAGACAAACAAAATGAAATCCAACACCATGTCATTTATATTCAAACAAAAGAAATGACGTTTCCGTAAATCATACACAAAAGACGGAAATATAAGTATATCTGTACCCCAAAATGATATACCAAAAATAATGTTTTAAGAAGTAACGATGAAAAGTCGAGAATTAAACCATTCCCATCAAAACTGCTTACTGTGGGCAAGCAGGGGCCGCATCTGCTTCTTTGGAGCTTTGGACATCAGGAGCAGTAACGGGAACAAGACCAGCAGGCATGAGAGCAGTGGTAGCAACAGCAGAAGCATCAACAGGAACATGAGGAGTAGGAGCAAAAGGGGCAGCAACAAAAACAGTGACCGGCATGGTAGGCTGCAAGGGCGGGAAACACCGTACCTGTAGGGGGTATAGACCACTTGGAAACCTTGGAAGTTGGGCTGTCAAGAGGGAGTCTTGACGCCTGTAAAGTTGTCGTTCCACTCGGTTCCAGTCTCGTGTATACGCCCAAAAGCGGGCTGTCTTCTTTTCCAAGTCTGAGACTCGGTCTTCTACGCTCCCCACCTTCTTTAATATCGCATCCAATTTCTGATTAGTTTCCTCGCATTGGAGCGCCAAAACAGAGAGCCAAGTGGCTGACCCGTAACCCGAGCCCAAAGGATTGCTTGAAGGTGGCTCGGATGGGCTAGCCTCTTCATCGGCAATATGCGGGATCTCCATAGATGGCTCAGTCATAGGGACAACAGGCGGCTCTTTAACAGGGACGACGGGCGGCTCGGTAGTGGCGACGAAAATAGATGCGTGTATAATCGGCCCGAGGTCGATTGGCAACTCTCTCATAATACAATAAAGAAGGACACATCGGTCCCATTGCAAAGCCACCAAGTGGTGCTTGATAGCCATAAATGAGTTGACCAACTTCGGGTCAAAGGCCCATTCAAGAAGAATTTTATTGTTTTTAATACGGTCATACCTCTCTTAAAATGGTACCACTTTGGCTTTCTTTTTCTTGGGGGCTGGTTTCTTCTTCTGCTTCGCTGCTGCCTTTCTCTTTTTGCAGGGTTTTGGTTCACTGATATTCCTTACATACCCTATTCATCAAATCCATAAAAGCTGCGGGAGCATTAGTTAAGCCGAATGGCATAACTAAAAATTCACGATGCCCGTACCTGGTTCGAAAATTCGTTGTAGCAACGTCTTCCTCCCTGACTTTAAGTTGATGATACCCTGATCTTAAATCAATTTTGGAGAAATAACTTGCTCCTACCAAGTTGATCAAACAAGTCATCAATTCTTGGCAGAGGATACTTGTTCTTGATGGTTAATTTATTCAATTCTCGATAGTCTATACACATTCGCATAGATCCATCTTTCTTCTTGACAAATAAGATCGGAGAACCCCAAGATGGTGTTGGGTCTAATGAATCCTTTATCAGTTAGACCCTTCAATTGAGTAACCAGTTCTTTCAATTCCGAAGGAGCCAATCTATACGGTGCTTTGGCCACTGGTGCTGCCTTAGGTATAAGATCAATCCGAAATTCAATGACTAGATCTGGCGGTAACCCAGACCAATCCTCTGGAAAAACTTTCGGGTATTCATTGACGATTGGAATCAATTCCTGTTTTCCTTTTTCTTTCTTCGCATCAATAACATATGCTAAACACCCCTGATATCCCTTCTGAATAGACTTTTGGGCATTCATCACAGATAGTAAACTAGTATGATGATCTTGACGATCACCATAAATAATAATTGTTTCTTGATCTGGTAGTGTGATTTTGATCATCTTCTTATTACAAACAATACTAGCTTGATGCTCTGCTAACCAGTCCATACCCACCACTACATCGAACTCTTTCATCGGCATTGGAAACAGTCGAATCGGTAACTCACACCCCTCAATAACAATAATACAGTTATTAAATACTCTAGTAACAGATTCTTGACTATTAGCAGTGTCAACTACTAATTCGTCATCAAGTAGCACAAAATTCAAACATGTAGATTAAGCAAATGATGGTGATACAAATGAAAATTTTGCACCAGAATCAAACAACACTTTGGCATGTATAGGATTCAGAAGAAATGTACATGTTACTACATCTGGGGTTGCTTCTGCCTCGTTCTTTGTCATCTGGAACGATCTACCCCTGGCCCCGCTCTGACCTCCCCTCGGTGCACTAGGCCTTCCACGATTACTGGGAGCATTTCCTCCCATTGTCAAACGAGGAGCTCTCAATTGTGGACAATTTGGTTGGATATGGTCAAGTGAATTGCATTGAAAACATCTTTTTGGTGTAGTGCAGTCCCTTGACAAATGCCCTGTCTCCCCTCTTCTGTTCAAAGGGACAACTTCCCTGGTGTATCTGCTGACACTATAGGCAGGTTCTAACAAGTGGCTGAGGAGGACAGTTATCTGATTTAATAAATTTGGGTCTTCGAAAACTGACTGAAGACCCCTCCCACTTTATTTTCTCAACAAATTTCTCTTCACTTTGCCGATTCTTATTTCTTTCAGTAACTTCGGCAGCATTGACGGCTAAAGAGAAAGTTTCAGGGTTCATAGCAATCACGAATTCCTGAATAGAAGGTTTCAAACCCCAAATATACCTTTCTACCTTTCGGGATTCTGAAGATACATAATGTTCAGCAAAACGGGAAAACTCAATAAATTTCTCGGTATAATCGCGTACAGATCTATTCCCTTGTTCTAGTTTTAGAAAATCCTCTTCCATCTGTCTTACTGCTGTCGCAGGACAGAATTGTGTTTTGAATTTATTCACAAATTCTTCCCAAGACATGGTCTATAGTATATTAGGTTGTGCTGAGGATTCTACATCCCACCAATATAAGGCATTAGATTTAAGCATAGACACTGCAAATCTAACCTTATTTTCTTCAGAACATCTACTGGTATTAAATACCGATTCAATCTCTTTTATCCAGCACATTGCTTTTACTGGATCTCTTTCCCCTGAAAAAGTTGGAGGTTTACATGTCAGAAACATTTTTATATCCCCTCCTTGAGTATTGCTGCCTGATGAAGGAGTTGGAGGATTAATTCCAACTCGCTCGGTTTCTATTCTAGCTGGCAGTCCCATAATGGATATTAGAGTTTCCCTCAGTTTTTCCATTTCTTCTGCTAGATCATTTCTAGTTATAAACTCTGATTGTTGCCTCTGTTCTTGTTGAGCATTCCCGAAAATGGATTCCCTTTTATCAGGGCGAATCTCGGCCTGACTCCTCTCAGGAATCTGACTTCTTCCTTGACCTCTACCCCTACCCCTTCCACGTCCTCTACTCYTTGAAGTATAGGTTGGTGGATTAACGGGAGATTCCTCCCTTTCTTCAGATGCAGGGCGAGCGGTTCTCTCTGACCTTCGTCATCGACTAGACATCTGCAAATATTTTAGTATTAAATATCACGTATTTATATTCCCAAATATAATATGGTATCCGAGTATAGGTATTTACCTATAAATTCATTATTACATTGGCCATTTGTAATTCGAATTCACCTTACATACTGCCCTCTTTAACCCATTATATTTTATTCCCAGTGATACTAATAATGTCTGGGACCCTTAACATGCAAATGACAGTTTAAGTCTAGGCATCATGCTTTGAATACCTAAATCTCTTAAACTAAGGCTCTGATACCACTTCTGTAACACCCCCAAACACCACATTTACATATAACACATATTTCATTACAGAGAAATATAGTTTACATCACGAGGTCCCACTAGTACAAGGATTCTTATATGTATAAAATCTACATATGAAAAATTCCCAAAATAAATCTTGTACTAACACATGTAATACAACATGTATCTTCAAATTAAGTCATCATAAGCAGGTCTTCAAAAGCATATAACAGATTAGGAAAATAATTACATTTTCCCTTTCCCCTTATCATCCCTGGACCCCACCATTCTTGCATTGCATAATTTTAAAATAGAAAATGAGGGTTAGACCATAAGGGTCTAGTGAGTAAATCTCTTCTTTACAAACGCAGGGTGATGAACACCAAAATATAATAAAACATCTTTGATCAGGAATAATTGCAATATAATCAAATAAAGCAGTTCTTAATGACAAGTATAGAATAAATTCAAGAATCTTAGTTCTAGAATATATTTGCTTAAAGATTCAACGTTCCCAATATGAAACAAATATTGTAACCAAAACTTCTTTGAATTATCAGATCATTCCTTTGTAATTATTAACAGAAAGAATTAAGGCAATACTTGCTCTTTATGACAAACCATTTTCCCCTTCTTAATAACATCTAAATTATTATTTCTAATAAGAGTAATATCTCTAATTCATCAGGTCAAAAAGAAATGATGACTCAAAGTTATTAAATCCAATTAGTAATAATAATAAGAGTTAAAATAATATCCGCATATGACAATGTCACCCTTATTCCAAGTACACCCCTCCTTGATATGCCACCCTTATTCCTCTATCAAAACATGACTACTTATCAGAACAGACAAAAGTCACCACGTCTGAAAGTACTCATTCCCAGTTCCAAGCCAGAACAGACAAAAGTCACCACGTCTGAGGGAACTATTACTTAAAACAAGTTTCATACCAAAACATATTTACGTCACCACACTTTGTAGAAACAGTTTTATAAAACCCACTTCCATACCAAAACAGACTTACGTCACCACGCTTGGTAGAAACATTTCCCAAAATCYCGTTCCAAACCAAAACAGACTTACGTCACCACGCTTGGTAGGAACACATCTTTTTATTTAAAAAGATATAAAATACCCCTTTTATAAATCCATACTCAAACCCTAATAATAGACATTTTAAATTAAATGACTAAAATATTTAATATTTTGAAAATTAATACATATAAATCACCCGGATAAGTTATCCGGATATATAATCCGGACAACACTATCCCTTCTTGTTTGATATACTAATCCGGACAATACTTGGTCGAGTTATGACTAAATCGCATGATTCATGTCCGGTTTAAGGCAATCCGGACAACACATGATTGGTTAAAGACTAAACCGCTCAATACGTGATCGGTTTATAACTAATCCGTACGACCCTTAGGCGATTTAAGGCTAAACCGCACAGTGTTTGGTCGTATTCATACTTCTCCGTTCAAAACCTTTGTCCGATTTACATACTTCAATATCTCACCAACACCCTAAATTGCATAACACTTGAACGATTTATAATTAAATCAGTCACCTCTTATTCGGTTTTAAGAGTAATCCGGACAAGCTTTGTCTGGATTGGACTTAAGCCGGTCACCCCTAGTCTGAATAAAAACCTCAATCGGATAACTGATTTCTTCCAATAATAAGCAACATTCAAATAAAACCAGTAACAAATTTTATACAAAAAGGGTTTAGAAATCACTCACCTTGAAGTAAGAACTTAGATTTGAAGAAGATGGCAAAACTTCCTGAATATCCGGACAACACACTTCTCAAATGCTCTTCAAATTTTCAAAATGAAACCAGAAGTTTTTGCCTGATAATCTTTTCCCTTATTTATACTTTCCAAAAATAGGAAAGTCGGCTAAACCAACCAACTCTCCCATATTCATGCACATGTATATATATATATATATATATATATATACCCACATATTATGCATGTATCCCTATGCATAAAATACACATACTCACATATTTAATCCATGCAAGCATGTATCCATATAAATAATTAATTCACATAATAAATACCTTGGGTAAAAATCAAAACCCGGTTATCACAAAATGAATCTGAATCTCTTCCAATGTCGATCTTCTGCCCTAATACCGATTGTTAACACTCAGATCGATAATAAGAACAATGATTTAAACAATAAAAAAAGTACAAATCAATCAGTCGGGTGTTTATTGATGAACGTGAAATTATAGAGAATTGCCAATGTAGCTGCTTGATTAGACAATGATTAGCCTTAACCGTATTCTAGAAAAATAGGAAACATATTTACTACCTTGACAAGTATTTACAGATTTAGTCACTCTACTTTAATACAACCAAAAATAAATATCTAACACATATCATCAGTAGAGTTAATGTACATGTACCCATTTTTCATTCTCATAATATCATTTCCAATTGATACAAATGTCTTAATAAGGTTCCTATTAACATAGTTTTTTAGTAACTATTAATCTTGTTCCAACAAGAAAGTGACAATCTATCGTCTAAATATTTGGTTGGAGGAATTACAAATAAGTAATTCAATGAATAGTAATTCATTTTCTTAGAATTAAGTGGGAGGTCCCACAATGAAAACACTCAAGTTGTCATCGATACATTTCTAAACGGGACGGAGAATATTGAGAGTTTAGTATTTATTTTGATGTCTTTGTTTACATCTATAATGGTTGGATATTCGGTTTTCGGTTTAACATCAACAAATGAAATTAATCTAATACTTAAAATAAATTTCAAATAAATTTATGCTCAATCAATCTTTAATTAATATTATATAGTTCATTTTCAACTTGTTCTCTTTTTTTATATGAGGATTATTAGTATATTTCTTCTTTTATTGTCCATTATATTATGGGCAGTAGTTGCATTTTTGCCCCGAGGATTATAAATACTTCTCGATTCTAGCCATGACCCTGACTTTTTCCATGATCACTTCCATGTGGTGTATAGATATCAAGTGAGTGAAATTGTCACAAACCTATTGTCCATTGGAGTTATTGCCATCTCTAACATTTACATTATTGACCTCATAAATTTTATTTGTCTCAGCATGTCTAGCATTGTTGTTCAAAAAAAAAAACCTTGTCATATCTCTCAACCACTTGCTGTAGATTGATGAGTTTGTTGTAAGAGTATTCGAGTTTATACTCGTTCATTAATATGATTTCTGAGATGGAAAAAAAGGTTAGAATCACGCCACCTTCTGTGAGTTCCTTGCCACAGAGATTGAAACGCATTTTTAAAATGATATTTCATAGTTAAAAATTAGTTACATTCTTGTAATCTAGTGGTTTCATTCTACTGTTTGATTATTTTGTGACGTATATGGTAATAAATATTCCCAATTTTCCTTTTCGAGGCGTCCCACGGCTCTTGGGGTTCCTAGTTAACGGTATTCTGTCTAAAGGTTGTGACTGATGTATCGTCTCAAAAGTTTACTTATATCTTAACGGTCTATTTTTAAGGTTAATAAGATTTGATGGTTTTTACAAATTTGGTTTTTGTTTTTCTGATCATATCTTATGATTCTCAAGTCTTTCTGAGTCCTGCATGTCATAATGATGGAAAATATAAGATTTTTTAAGACGATGAATTATAGTTCAAAATCATTATTTTGTGCACGAAATTTATCATAACAATAGTGAATTTTAGTATGTTTATATTTTGTTGATAATACTTGATCAATCTTTCAATTTGTGAAAATAAATCATTCAATCATTTGGATTTCGAGGTAGTATAGGAATCACTTAGATTTCTTAAGTCCCTACAAACCTAAGGACTATTTACACCTGTTTGATAAAATCATTTTGATATATTGTGATTTATTTAATTTTAAATATAACATTACTAATTATAGATATTTTGGCATGAGGCCGAAAAGAATATGGTTTTGGCATATTAAGCCAACTTTTTACTAATTATAGAGTTTTTGGCATGAGAGCGAAACGAATATGGTTTGAGCATATTAAGACAATTTTTTACTAATTATAGAGCTTTTGGCATGAGGCCAAAAAGAATATGGTTTCGGCATATTAAGCGAACTTCAATGTTTTAATACCTTAATAGTATTATGAGAGTTTTTGCCATGAGCCCAAATAAATATTGGTTTTGACATAAAACCAAATTCAAAACTTTTGACATTTTCATAGTATTTTGAGAACTTTTGATAAAAGGCTAAAATATACGCGGATTAAAAGTGTAACTTTTAAAAATTATCTATAAGAGAGTGATTATAATTAAAGATTTATAAGTAATATAAACGGGATAATAAATTCAAAGACTAATTTCATATATATATAAAAAAAAAAGACAATTAGTTAAGGAAACAAAGACAATAATAAAATAGGTAACAATCACAAGTCCAAAACTACAAAAGTTATCAAAATTAAATGACATTAAAAACCAAAAAAAAAAATTAATAAATAATTAAATAACTAAGGAAAATGGGCTAATAATAAAAGTCAAATAGCATTAGGTTATTACATCAAATACAAAAAAAAACAAACTAATATTACAAATTTAGAGCCTATGATTTGGTGGAAATTACAACATTATTCTTAAACTTTATTTATGAAAATAACATTCGGTTAGACTACAACTACAAGTGATTAATCAAACAAAATAAGCACACGTTAAAGAAATCAAAACGTGCATCTAACAACTTATTAATTCCTTATATTTAGATTATATACATCTATACTATATTATAAAACATTTGGCTAAAACTCTTAAAAACTCTTAAACTCTTAAAATTCTTAAACTCGTTCATCCCTAAACGATTTCATCCCTATCTGATTTCATCCCATAACTGAATTCGTGTAACTAACTGCAGATAAACACAATCAAATACAGGATAAACATCTCATTTTAAATATAAAAAATCTAAAATATAATTAGGATAATTATTGAGTTCTAACA
>NC_037539.1:15845698-15870990 GCF_001531365.2 Cynara cardunculus var. scolymus | reverse complement strand
TTATCTTTGTAAAAAATTATATTATTAAACCAAATATAAATTACTTCGTTATTGTACATAAATTCAATTATAAAAAAATTGAATTAAAAAATTATACAAAAAAATGAGGAATTGCAAATAGTTAATTTGATACTAATATCGATATATTTTTGTCAAATTTTTATGATATCTTCAAACATATATTTTATTCGAAAATAAAAACATCATTGTTTTCTCAAAATCACATAAAGTCATATTATAACATCGATTGAGATAAATAATAAAATGAAATATTAAAATCACGATGTATCTCGCTGCATTGCGCGAGTACGCTTCTAGTAATCTATAATTTTCTATTTTCTATTTTAATGTAGAGATAATATCTTTTTTATTGAGACTATTTTTATGGGGTGTTTGGGATTGCTTATAAAAATAACTTATTGACTTATTCCGGAATGGCACCGGTAATAAACACTTTTGAGTGTTCGGATGAACAACTTATACCGGTGACAAACCAGTAATAAGAAGTTTTTGAAGAAGTTAAACATTTCTGACTTATAATAAGTTGTTAAGTGCTTTTGTAGAAAAGCATAAGTTGTTTCAAATAAGCAATCCCAAACACCTCCTTAATATAAAGGATTAAGATTTGTTTTGTGAATAAAAAAGAAAATGATATTATAGCTGAGAAAACATACATAATGCATGAGACAATCTTTGTTAACCAAATTACCGACATAGATAACAAACATGGTAATTTCAAAGCACATAAATGTTGCTCTGGTAAAAAAAACAATATTGTATAGAAACAACGAATTTTTACAATAGTGTAAAATGATGATCTTGATGACACAAAGCATAATTATGCACAATGATGCATAATTTAATATACATTATATATTATGTTACTAACGACATATTATTCAAATTAAAATATATGTACTAATGAATGAATTAGTAAAAAAGAAAACCAATTGAAAGGTAAACATACAGACGTCATACTGTAAACACCCTACCTTTACTTCTTTGTGTAGTAGAATTCTCTTAGCCGAGCAACGTGCTGATAACGTGTTAAAGGAAAAACAAATAGAACAAAAGTGAAATAGAGAGAATGAAATATGTAAATCTCATTAATCATACACCCTTTATATAAGGGATGAGTTACAAATAGATAAATACGAAAGATACCAGTTCTTATTTATCTATAATATATTTATCTCTATCTCTATTGTCATATCTTTTAGATGATGACACATTTATCCTACAACATTTCGCCATGTTTCTTTATTTTTTTGGATACATGTTCGAAAACACATGTGGTTAGTTTACATTTGACATATGATATATTACGTATCACGTATGATCTATTCTATGAATTTTTTGTACATATCACATTTGAGAATATGCATGTGAGTATAAGTTACATATTATTACATGTGATAATATGCATCTGAGTATAAGTGGCTATTATCACATGTGATAATATTTGCATCACAACCATATATGTAAATGTAAATATACATACTCACATATGGTTAACAAAAATATTTACAATTACCACATATAATTGATACGATCAATTATCATATAAAAATATAATTAAATTATTACAAATTTATCTTTGTGATAAAATCAGTTTATTGGAAAACAAACTCAATCCATTTATTAAGGATTATTAACATGGTTACAGATAATGCAATATGCCAAAATGATAATTATTACCCTTTTAATTTAATCTATTTATGAAATAAGGAATGTGACTCATATTTCTTCTTGCTCGCAAATTAATTTGTTTCTCGTAAAATCTCCTCTGTATACATATTCCGGATCATTTATATGTTAGTTTTATAGACCCTGGGCTTTTATTTCAAGTCCAGGTCCAACAAATTGAGTGGGCATATTGTGACATGTTTGGGCCTTGTGAAAATTTAAAATACCCAATAAATTTTGGTTTTTGAACGATTAAATTTCTAACTTTTTAGTAAATAAATTATTGAATTTTTCTATTTTAAATGATTAAGTATTTGAAAATTTATTTTAGATGAATAAGTCATTGAACTTTTATAAATTAGTTACTGGCATTCTTATTGGATACCTGCATTCTTTTAACCTAAAAAAGTTATATGTAACCAACTAGAAACGTTTTTTAAAGTAAAACATAAAAAAAAAAATCAATTTTACTGTTTTCAAAGCTTATGTCATTCAAACCACTCATATTTTTGCCACCCTTTGCTGCCCCATTGTCGTTTGCTCTTTATCACCAATCATTGTTGTTTGCGCCCTACCATCGATCTCCCTCTTTTTGATTTTTTTTTTCTTTCGATTCGTCCACTTTCCAACAAGTTAACGGAGTATGTATAGAAAGAGAATCGAAAAACAAAACAAAATAAAAAATAGGAAGATTAATGGCAGAGGATAACGAAGGCGATGAACAATGATTAAGAGCAAATGACAAAGGGGTGGCGAGGGGGAATGATGGTGTTGGTGTGAGAGGTTTAAATCATGTAGGGTTTGGGAACGATAAAATTGATTTTTATTTTTTGAGATTAAAATCGTTCTAACCTTTTTACAGATAGCTTTTTTGGTTTAAAAAATGTATGTAACTAGTTTCTAAAAATTCGATAAGTTTATTTATTTTATAAAAAAATTCAAAAATTAAATCATTTAAAATGAGAAAGTTTAATAATTTATTATTTAAAAAAAGTTTATGGAATTAATCTTTTAAATTGCAAAAGTTTATTAGGTTATTCCAACATTTTCCTAATCAGTATTGTACAACTTCTTTTTTTTATTAATCTGGATATCCAACCTGCTATGTAAGTCAATTAATCTCAGGACGACTATTTGTTTGATATGTAGATTAATTTTTTATATATTTTAAAACTATAACTAGTCAGCGGATAAAATTAGATTGATATCTTGTTTGGATCAAGAAACATGCATTCATGATACCAATTATAACCGGCTGCTTTTTTTTCTAACAAAAAACTAGAATTATTATTGCTCAGGATATATATTTGTTGTCTTAAATATTAAAAGGATAAATATTATGTTGTTCTTTATATTCGTTTGGATCATTAATACTTTCATATGTGACCAAAATTATATTTTGTAATTGTGGTAGCAAGGTTTAAAAAGTGTAAAGCATGGTGTGGCGGCGAGGTCAAGCCATAAGTCTTACACGTCACGGTTAAGACGCGACATTTTTCAAGCCGTGACATAAAACGGCAAGTTTGCATGTTATATATAGAATTATATATATATATATATATATATATATAAGTACATGTTTTTTATATATTATCTAATCAGATAATGATATTAAAAAAATATATATATACATTCATATTAGAAGAAGAAAATCATAGACATTATTATTAAATAAATAAGTTTTTGTTTAAATATTTAAAATAGAACTTAGAAAGGTAATGTTATAACTTCATTTTAGTTGTGAGTCCGTGAATTGGTTCTAATCTCTGAAGTCTCACTCAACAATACTCACACTCTCAAAGATTTAACTCATACCTTTCTACTCTCTAAAATAAGAGAATATGAAAGAAAAAAACAAAATGCATAAAGTGTATTTTATTGGGACAATTTGAAACCTATGCCTTATACATCTTTTTTATAGGCTTGAAGTCCCTTTCATGTTTTATCGAGAACTTTTTTTTTTAATATATTTTAGACCAAAATTATCAAAAAAAAAAGACAACAGAATAGATGGTAATGAGAATCAAGATGAAGATGGGGTTAAGGCGATTCCGATATCCTAGTTTCGTCCGTGGAAGAAACAATGATTGATTAAATAAATTAAGATATGGTGGTTTAAGTGAGATATATTCCGTCGTGGTATGCTTAGTTGGTTATATTTAAATAAAAATATATGGTCATTGGTCGGTTCTCAACAAGATATATGGGACCAAGACACACCCACTAGCCATGCTCCCCCATCATCCATTCCTAAAAAAATAATATATATATATATATATATATATATATATACTATATTATAAAGCATTTGACAAAAACTCTTAAAAACTACTTTTTATGCATGAAGTACTGTTTATTGATGCATATTACTTAAAATTTAAATTACAAGTAAATTGTGCATAAAAATAATTTACTAAAGCTCCATATTTGAATTCGTGTAACTAACTGCAGATAAACATAATCAAATACTTGATAAACATCTCATTTTAAATATAAAATATCTAAAATATAATTAGGATAATTATTGAGTTCTAACAAAATAGTTAGTTATTATCTTTATAGAAAATTGTGTTATTAAACCAAAGTTAAATTAATTCGTTACTAAACCTAATCAAATTATAATAAAAAAAATTGAATTAAGGAAATTACACCAAAAACAATAATTTTTAAAAAGGTTAATTCGATACTGATATCAATATTTTTTTTAAATTATGATATTTTCAAATTTATATTTTATTAAAAAAATATTATAATGTTCTCAAAACCATATAAAACCGTATTATATCGACATAAAAAAAGAATAAAACGAAACACTGAAATCGAGATATGTCCCGATACATTGCACGAAATAACCATTTAAACTAAAGTCTTAAGTATAAGCCTTTAAGCACAAGTTACAACCATTTTATGCAACAATTTCAAAAATCTCTTAATTACAACTCATAAAACATGATGTACAAGTTTTTTATGCATTGACTAAAACTACAATGGTCAGACCTTGCTTTTTTTTCTCTTATCTTCCTTTTCCAGCATTTCCTTCCGTTAACTACCTGTGGTAATTATGAACCTAGCCTTTGTGATTATAGATACAATATCTCGTAATACCCCACACACACTCAATTTCAAATAGTCATGACAGATCCTCCAAAACACTTCTTCAAGTTCATCCCTCCACCCTTTAAACACAACATTGTAAGTCTTCTTCTATGCATCATACATGTGTGGTGATATTGATATCCTTTTGAATTGTAGGAAACTATCCACTTTTTTTTATTAACCTGGATATCCAACCCGCTATGCGAGCCGACTAATCCCAGGGCGACCACCGCATTTGAACCTCCGTGGCCACCAGGGGATTTTTATTCTTTCTTGGATTTGAACCTGATACCTTTGACCTTTGGAGTCAAGCTCAAACCAATCAGGCACCACCCTTGTGGTTGAAACTATCCACTTTACGCCATGGCATCAGCAAAGAAAGGACAATGATAGCATTCCTTGGAGAGAGCCAAAAAAATGACTACAACTTGCCCGACCCAGCCTGGCCCAAAAAAGAAATTAAAAAAATCTTATTTTTTAATGTCGGGACCGGTGGCCCATAACCGGTTATGAAGTACCTTGACCGGTCCTACCATTTTCGACCGGGACCGGTTATGAGAAAGTTTGAGATCGATTAAGCCCGGCCTGGGACTGGTTTTTGACCATCACTACCTAGATGAGAACTTGTTCCTGGATCTAACCCTCGTCCAACCCCAATCTCAAGATGACGTCTCCTCCTCTCATGATAATCCTTCCTAGGGAAATTGATTCAACATTACAAGTTTGCTCTCAACTTTTAAATTAGATGTGAGATTAGACCTTACTTTCACAAATATTACAAAAAGATGAATGTTTTTATGGCCTTTGGTTAAAAGCATTGGGTGATTTGAGATCGGTCCTCAAAAATATCAAATTTGTCCTCAATATATGGTGGGGAATATAGTATAAACAAAAACAATTATTTTTACGAGAACACGAGAATACTTTTTTATAAAAATTAATCACAAGTGATATTCTAGTCTATTACATATAGTGTGTGTGATACAAAATCAGAGACGCACACTTAATGGCGGATCCAATAATTTTAGTGATGGGGTCGGAATTGAGGTAATGTAGTTGGCAAATAATTTAAGTATCTGTCTAGGGTGATACGTCATAATTTTTTTTTCCTTCTTGGATCCAAAGAGAGATCATTCAGATGAAACTTTTTAGGCATCAAATGAGTAAAGTTAGTCGAAGGATACTAAAAGAATTATAACCACCACTACCGATTTCGGATATGGGTATTTATAAAAAATCATTTTGTAACGAAATAATAAAATAATTACCAAATATATAATAACTAGACCTAACAATTTAGCAATTAACAATTAACAAAAAAGGTAGCAATTAGGCATCAATTAATAATAAACTCTAACTTTAACAATTAGTATAAAAAACAAATTATATGAAAGAATTGACAACAAAATTGGTTTAAGTTTTTTATGAGGACAACCCTTATTTTTGTTGGGGTCGAAACAATATACATATAGTTATAACAATTAAAATTTATAATATAAAAACCAAAAAAAAAATAAAATTTTATGGGGTCAATTGATCCCCTTAAGCATGTAGTAGATCCTCTATTGTACATACGGACTTTAGCTTGACCTAGGTCGTGAGCCAAGTCGTCCACACATCACCAAATCTCCATGTGTATTCTCAAATGTGATAAGATTGTTCACACATTTTTGTAAAATAAATATGTTCTCCTTTGAACCTCCACACACACATATATCAGTGTGCGTATCGGTGTCATTTTATAGAACGATGATCAAGGATTTCACATCAGTAACATTATGTTATTACATAGTACGAAATAATATTTTGTTGCTAACATATTATATGATAACATATATTACATTAACATTTTCATCATCAACAACAACTAAAACAAGAAATTCTTAGGGTTTGAACCAACAAGTTCCTAAGAAAAACTACTTAATAACAATTATGAAACTTCAAATTCAATGCAAAAACTCATTGTAAATGTTTTTAAACATCAATAGTAACCAAAACAAGAAATTTCTACGATTTTTCTTGTAAAACATCAAGTTCATGTTTATAGTTATCCATGTTCGAGTGCATTATAATTCCAATTCTTCGTGTCTTTAAGATTGTTCCCTAAATATCTTCCTCTCTTATATGCAACACGTCTGATTTGATGATATCTTCGAATTCATAAATACGTTGAAGATGATAATTTGGGACTGTTAATTTGATATCTAAATAAGATGATTATGAAATTTCAAATAATGGGGTTTAAATGTTGATTTTTATAAATATTATTTTAGAAAATAAGACACTTTACTGAAGTTTATCCTCACTTTTATTTATTTAATTTATTAATTGACATACATCAAAATCTATATCTATATTGTTGGGTCATCTATTGATTTGGTGATGATGACCCACTGATATGTTCTTCTATCCTATCAACACTTAGTAGTTATTGGTTTCTTTGTATATTGGTATCTTGGTACATACTTAAATCCATTGGCAAAATCAAAGACTATCAAGGATGTGTCATTTACGGTTAATGATTTGAGACGATTATTGGATTTTCCTACCTACTCTTCTTATGATGAGATTGTTTCTGTTGATGCTCTTCATGTTGTTGCTTCTATTATGGGTTATGTTCAAGACCCTAATGTCAAGAGGCATGGCACTCTCTGTTGTAAGAACATGGGTGGTATTTGGAACTTCTTTTTCTCCATGTTATTCAATGCTTGAGCTCCAAGACTTGAGGCATGGATCAGTCACCTACTTCAGTCACCCAGCTTGCTCATGCAATCATATTTCAGAAAAGGATTGACTTTACTATTACTTCTTTGGGGAGCTAGTAAAGAAGATAGGTTCTTCTAAAAGTTTTAGAGTTCCATTTATCTAATTTCTCTCCATGCTGATTGTTAATAAGCTTGGGTCAAGTAAGCCACTCGATGTTGATAATTTCTATGACCACAAAGTTTTTCAAGTCTTTCAGACTTTAAAGAAGGCGTGTTTATCTACTAATCTTCCTCTTTCCTCAAGTATGGTTTCTTTTGCCACATCTATCCATCCGGTTTGCGGAGAGTAATCAGTGACCACAATAGCTGGGGCCCATCCTCATGTTGCACCGGTCACCCAACACTCCTCCAGGTCGGTGGCCCCTCCTATCTCTTCGTAGCTACTACCTCTAAAGAGGCCACCTCCTTAGTCAGGAGAAGGTTGGCAAATAGCTCTCCCCTCACCCTCCGTATCTACTTTTGAGGATACGATTCCGAAAAAGCCTTCGGAGTCTCACCCCGCCTCTCACCCCTCTCACATAAAGCAGAGGCACTCTAGATTATCCACTCTTGGTTTTTTTCCTCTAAGAAGACCAAAAAGCCTAAAAGGGCTAAAAACATATCTCCAACCAAGGACCCTCAACAGTCCAAGGTTGTTGAAGTTGGTCCTACTGAGCCCAGGACATCTGCTTTACCCCCTCCTAGCTCCTCAGTGCCCTTCCAACAAAATATTGTTATACAAATCGGGGATCGCACATCACTCCACCTCAACATCTCTACACGCCCTTAGTGATGACTCAGATACCTCCCCTTTTCGAGGTCATTCTTCTCCTTCACGTACTCATGGCATATCACTCGAGATCGACTATCTCGATGATCTTGTATGGATGGATGACCTTTCAGCTACGGCTGAAGATGCATTCCTTTTCTTCATTATCTGCTTATGGTTGTAGGTGGTGAGCCTTACCAGCCTAATACCTCAATTGCTTAGGTAATTGGTGACCCACCTCTCACATGCATTAATGATACAAACATTGAGCCTCACGCCGGTGTCGTTGATACATATATCAAGCCTCCCGTCGATATTGTTGATACAGATGTCTAGCCTTAGGCCGACGTCGGTGATATTCCCATCGGTGACTTTTAGGGCGCCAATGGTACCAAGAGTGTTGCAGCTCCTTCCAAGGATATGACAACAAGCCTAATCAAAGCTTTCTCGCATACTCATGATCCTGATTCTTTTGTGGGGCCCACACCTCAGTCAGGCTTTCAGTTCACTGTCCCTTCTCCTTCTAATGTCTTATATGTTCTACCTCATAAGGTGGTAGACATGTTTTAGGGCTTTTCTTCTCAGTGTGAGATGCTTCTCTCTCAGAAAGTCTCTCTTCACACTGATCTATCCGGCAGATTGGACACCATTGCATCTAGGCTTACTACTGAGATGATAGGCTAGGATGCAGACATACATGCTTATGGCCATACTATTACAACACTTGGGGACAATGTTGATTCAATTAATGGTGGTATGACTCCTCTATCTGACTCCCAATCCACTATCTTACGAAACATGGCAGATCTTCGTGTCGCTCAAACTCTCAGGCTGAGATAAATCAGACAATTCTTCAGTCTCTTGTCCACTTGCACTCTAAGGTTGATGCATAGACTCAGATATCCAAGATTATCTTAGAGCAGGATCCTCCTGAAGTTTCTATTGACTTGGGTACCAGTCAGTTCACAGAGTCGGACAAAGATTTATTGACTGAGATTAGTAGTCGGGTTCAGTCTGATTCTAGTCTCTTGGGCGATCTCCATCGCAGCGTTTCTCGTCTACTGCATGCCACGGGTACTCCACTTACCCCCTCTTCTCGTGCTACTACTTCCATGTCTTCCCTCGTTCCCACTCGGAGGAACCCCCAGTTGCTAGAACAGACAAATGTCACCACGTCTGAGGGAACTACCTCTTAAAACAAGTTTCATTCCAGAACAGACAAATGTCACCACGTCTGGAAGAAACATTTCTCAAAATATGGTTTCTAACTAGAACAGACTTACATCACCACGTCTTGTATAAATAATTTCCAAAATACAGTTTCTGACCAGAACAAACTTATGTCACCATGTCTGGTAGAAACATTATCTTTTTCACTTTAAAAGATATAAAATATCCCTTTTCACAATATAAAAAATTTAAACCCAAATAAATGTTAATTGTGAAGAATCCCACTATTGAAAACTCAAATTCAACAATTTTAATTATACGGACAACTTGTGTCCGGACAAGTATATCCGGCCAACACATGTCCAGACAACTTAGTCGGGCACTCTATCCGAATGATTCTCAATCAATTTAAACAATAACACCCTATTCGGATGCATACCTTCTCCGACCAATATAGTGATCGGATAAACAAATTGGTCATACTTAGGACCCTTAATCCGGGCAACACTCGGCCGGATATAGTCTTATCGGACAATAGTGTTCGGACATAACTCATTTGTCAAAACAGTGACCGGACATGCTTTCTCTAGACAATACTCTCTCCAGATACAATTATTAATGAATAACTCTATTCCAATCTGGATAACACTGTGTATGAATATGACTAATCCGATCAACAGGGTGACCGGTGAGGAACTTAAATCGGACAAGGAAGATGATCAAGAACAGAATACATAATTTCAAATATAAACATATCAAAACTCTAAACCAGTAATCAAGGCATATGTACAGGCTATTTTAAAACGCTCACTTATGTGATTTCATAATTTTGAAGATAAAAATATCAAGTACGAATCCAACTTCTGCTTCACAAATTATGCAAGCAAATCCACAGAATCACTCACTCTCAACTTTTCTTTCCAAAAGTGGCAAGAAAGTTTTCCATTCACCCTATCCCTTCTATTTATATCTTTCCATAAATGGAAAAAAGGTTAACCACATAACACTCTCATGCATGCATACACAAAATAAATCCATGTATACATACATCACATGTATATATTTTAAACATGCATACACTTTCATGCACTCCCACATATACACATGCACCCATACTCATACAATATATCATGCATATTTTTACCACAATTACTTGCATGATAATATACACATATCCATATACTAATCTCATGTAAACATGTATCCAGATAACAATTAATCACATAATGATTACCTCAAATGATAACCAAAACTTAATTATCACATTATCCACCCCTCAAAAGAATTCCGTCCCAGAATTCGTTCAACCAAATAACCATGGATATTCGGTTCTCGTTTCATATTCCAACTCCCAGGTTGCCTCAGAATCTTTGTGAAAATGCCACTGAACTTTTACTAGACTGATCTCTTTATTCCGCAGAACCTTCGTTTTTCAATCAGTTATTGCTTCTGGGGTTTCCACAAAGTTCAGCTTACTGTCTAATTTGACTTCTGGTAGCGGCACTGCCAGACTCGAATCTACTAAACACTTCTGTAGATTAGACACATGGAAAGTGTTATGGATTGAGCTATGTTCTTCAGATAGCTCTAACCGATATGTAAGCATTCTAACTCGCTTGCAGATTCTAAATGGCCCAATATATCTTGGACTGAGCTTACCTCTCTTACCAAATCTGACCACCCGTTTCCATGGTAAGACTTTCAGCATCACATAATCTCCCACAAAGAATTCAATTGGCTTGCGGCATCTGTCGGAGTAGATCTTCTGACGGTCTTGAGCTATTTTAATCTTTTCTCTAATCTGCTCAATTTTCTCAGAAGTGATTTGAACAATTTTTGGCCTTGTTAATAGTCTTTCACCCACTTCATTCCAACATAACGACATTCTGCACTTACGACCATACAAAACTTCATAGCCGCTTGGATGCTGGAATGATAGCTATTGTTATAGGCAAATTCGATTAACGGCAAATGATCTGCCCACGATCCTCTGAAGTCTATAACACAAGCTCTTAACATTTCTTCAAGAGTTTGAATTGTTCTTTCATTCTACTCATCAGTTTATGAATGATACGTCGTACTTAGCCGAATCTGAGAATCCAAAGCTTTCTGAAAACTTTCCCAAAATTTCGATGTAAACCGACTATCTCTGTCTGAAATGATAGACAACGGAACTCCATGTCTGGTCATAATATCTTTAATGTTGTTGGTCCCGGTTGAGTCTACAAGAGTTTTAAAGAAACAGTTTTGTAGAAGGGGGTGAATACAAACATAGAGAACTTTCAAATTTAAAAATATATATTGATAAAGAAAGATCAATACAGATTTTTACAGATTGTAT
Source organism: Cynara cardunculus var. scolymus (assembly GCF_001531365.2). Taxonomy (NCBI): domain Eukaryota; kingdom Viridiplantae; phylum Streptophyta; class Magnoliopsida; order Asterales; family Asteraceae; genus Cynara; species Cynara cardunculus. The sequence continues at coordinate 15,859,184 of NC_037539.1, read as the reverse complement.
GCGGAAATAGACAAGGTAAAGATAACCTATCTAAAACAATCTAAGTTTACACACAGATATTCTTAGCAAAGAGAAAAGATTTGTTGAAAGATAAAGAAGGAAATAAGTTCTTATTGGGTAAGAACTTTTAGAATACTTGAGTGGGATTCTAACTTGCTTAAAGATAAGCATAAGTGTTCTTTTAGATGTGTGTGTTTTTACGTGTGTGCATATCTCTGCATGGAGAGAGCACTCATCTAATTATACCAATTACATTAAATGCACATTTAATGCAATTCATTAGGGTTTGAACATGCGTCAAGCTTTCAAAGGAAACCTTGTCCTTTGCTACAGTGAATAGTACAAATGCCTATTCATGAGCAGACATCCTTTCGTGGAGTTGGTGGGTAATAGTGTCAACTAGTCGGCTTCATACCGTACTATACTCTAGAAAGGGTATGGTTTTGTCCTTTGGAAGACAAAAACAATCTTGCACAAAAATCTTCATTTGATCGCTGAATGCTGGAATAACACTGAAGGTCTCTTCACACATATGTTGACCAGGTTGTAATCACTGAATGCTGCTTCAGATCACGAACACGCCAGTCACTAATCTTCAGTCTCAGTCTTCGACTTTCATTGAAGGTTCTTTGGTGTGAGTTTTGTCTTCTTGAAGTATCAGTATCGTTGTCGCTGTAGGATTTACAATACATATTTCAACGATCACTGAACAGACTCAGTGATGATCGTTGGAACTGAAAGAGCAGAAACATAATACTTCGTAATAGGTAAAAAGGATTATCATTAAATCAATGAGAGAGAGGATCAACAAATGTAGATATTTGCCAATATTTCCAATGGATAATTCTCTTGGATCGGAAGAAAGTGTGTGGATTTTGATAAACTATCCACAATTACCTATATGGCATCATATCCCTTTGAACTTCAAGGTTATTTCATGATTAAATCTATCGTGATATGATTCCATTTCCATACAGGAATTTCTAGAGACTGCAGACTCCCATAAGGTTTCTGATGTTCAATTTTCACCTGCAAACACGTCATACATCTCTTCCACATACCTTGTTATGTCATTTTTCAGCCCAGGCCACCAATAATATGGCTTTAAATCATTATACATTTTATTGGTACCAAGATGAATAGAATACCGAGATTTATGACTTTCATTCAAAATGATTTCTCGGATATTCCCATAGCATGGTACCCAAATCCGACCTTGAAAACACAAAAGTTCTTTATCATTCTTTTCCAGGGTGGAAATCAATTTACCCAATCGTTCATTCTTGAAATTACCTTCTTTGATAGCTTCCCCCTGACACTTTTCAATTTCACTGTGGAGATCTGGCAAAAGATTCATTCTCATAGCTACAGCTCTGATTGTACCGCTTTTCTCTTTCTTGCTTAAGGCATCTGCTACCACATTGACTTTCCTCGGATGGTAGAGAATTTCGTAGTCATAATCATTTACCAGTTCAATCCATCGTCATTCACGCATGTTTAATTCCTTTTGATTGAACAAATGTTGGAGACTTTTATGATCTGTAAAGATCTGACATTTAGTTCCGAGCAAGTAATGCCTCCAGATCTTCACAACAAAAACTACGGCGGCAAGCTCCATGTCATGCGTTGAATATTGTTTTTCATGATCCTTCAATTGCCTGGACGTGTAAGAAATAACTTTTCTTCCCTGCATCAATATGCAACCCAAACCCAATTTCGAAGCATCACTGTAGACCATGGAATCTTCTGATCTCTCTGACAAAGACAAAACGGGAGCGCTGCAAATATGATCTTTTAACAAATGAAAAGCTTTTTGTTGATCTTCTTCCCACCAAAACTTAATATTTTTCCGAGTCAACTTTGTCAATGGTACTGCAATTTTGAAAAAATCCTGAATAAACTTCCGGTAGTAACTTGCTAACCCTAGAAAACTACGGACTTCAGAAGGAGTTCTCGGTGCATCTCATTTCTCTACGTCTTCGATCTTAGCAGGATCAACTTTCACTCCTGCTTTAGATATAATATGACCCAAAAATTGAATTTCTCTTAACCAAAACTCACGTTTGGACAATTTGGCATATAGCTTTTCTTTCTTTAAAAGTTCAAGGATCAGACAATGATGCTCAACATGCTCTTTTTCAGATTTCGAGTATATAAGAATATCATCGATAAACACAATAACGAATTTATCGAGATATTCACTACATACTCGGTTCATCAGATCCATAAAAGCTGCAGGAGCATTGGTTAAACCGAAAGGCATAACCAAAAACTCATGATGCCCATACCGAGTTCGAAAAGTAGTTTTAGCAACATCTTTTTCTCTAACTTTTAACTGATGGTATCCCGAGCGCAAATCGATCTTTGAAAAGCAACTAGCTCCTAACAGTTGATCAAATAAATCATCGATTCTTGGCAGAGGATGCTTATTCTTAAATGTTAACTTGTTCAATTCCCGATAATCTATACACATTCGCATTTATCCGTCTTTCTTCTTGACAAACAGAACCGGAGCACCCCAAGTTGAGGTACTTGGTCTAATGAAACCTTTGTCACGAAGATCCTTCAACTGAGAAACTAACTCTCAATTCTGACGACGCTAACAGATACGGAGCTCTTGCCACTGGTGCTGCTCCGGGTAACAAATCAACCCTGAACTCGATAGATCTATCAGGTGGCAAACCAGTCAAATCTTCCGGAAAAACTTCTGGAAAGTCACATACAACCGGAATTGACTCTTGCTTACCTTTTTCTTTCTTTGAATCAACCACATAAGACAAATAACTTTGACATCTTTTTTGAATACATTTTCGGGCTTTCAAAACTGATAACAAGTTAATATGGTGAGCCCAATTTTCTGCTAACCAATCCATTCCCACCACAACATCGAATTCTTTCATCGGCATAGGGAATAATAGAGTTGGCAGCCCACACCCCTCAATTTCAATTATACAATCAATAAACACATAGGTCACATATACACAACTATTAGCGGTGTCAACCACTAATGTATCACTAAGAGGCACATAATTCATATATGCACAACTAGCAAATGATGGTGATATGAAAGAAAAGTTCGCAACAGAATCAAATAGCACTTTAGCATATATAGAATTAACAAGAAAAGTACCTGTTACCACATCTGGTGTAGTTTCGGCCTCACTTTTTGTCATCTGAAATGATCGGCCCCGCGCCCCACTATGTCCTCCCCTCGATACACTTGGCCTCCCACGGGCACTTGGGGCATTTCCTCCCATAGTAAAATGAGGAACTCTCAACTGAGGACAATTTGGCTAAATATGATCAGGATAATTGCATTGAAAACATCTTTTTGGTGTGGTGCAATCCCTCGATAGATGACCTCCTTTACCGCATCGATAACATTTCTTTGGATTAGGTTGACAATTTTCCTGATGTACCTGTTGACATCGCGGACAGGCTCTAGCAGATGGTTGTTGAGAGGACAGTTATCTATTTTTATAAATTTGGGTCTTTGAAAACTGGCTGAAGACCCCTCCCATCTTCGTTTCTCCACCACTCTTTTCTTCACCCTGCCGATTCTTGTTTCTTTCTATTACCTCGGCATTATTTACGGCAAAATAAAAAGTAGCAGGATTCATGGCAATTACAAATTCTCTAATAGATGGTTTCAAACCCCAAATGTACCTTTCTACCTTTAAGGACTCAGAAGAAACATAATGCTCTGTAAATCGAGAATATTCAATAAACTTCTCAGTATAATCCCACACAGACCTGTTACCTTGTTCTAACTTCAAGAAATCCTCTTCCATCTACCTCACTGTAGTCTTAGGAGAGAATTGGTTTTTAAATCTAATTACAAATTCTTTCCAAGACATATTTTGCAGAACATTTGGCTGAGCCGCAGATTCTACATCCCACCAGTATGAAACATTAGATTTCAACATGGAGACTGTAAATCTAACCTTATCTTCCTCGGAACATCTACTGGTGTTAAACACCGACTCAATTTCCTTAATCCAGCACATTGCCTTTACTGGATCTCACTCTCCTAAAAGCGTTGGGGTTTGCATGTTAGAAACATTTTTATAGCTCCCCTTCTATTACTGCTTGAAGATGGAGCTGGAGGATTCATTCCAACTCGCTCGGTTTCTACTCTGGCTGGTAATCCCATGATAGATACCAGAGTTTCTCTTAATTTACCCATTTCTTCAGCCAGAACATCTCTGGTTACATATTTTGGTTGAGGTCCATGCTCCTGATTGATATTTTCCAAAAGGTATTCCCCTTGATCAGGATGACCTCTGTTTGACTTCTTCCTTGAGCCTAACTCCTCCCCCGACCTTTACCCCGGATTCTTCCCATGCCTCGACTCTCAAAAATATTAGTCGGAGCAGTAGCAGGAGATTCTTCTCTTTCTTCAGGATTGAGGCGGACGATCCTTTCAAACCTTCTTGCTCGACTAGCCATCTGCAACTATTTTAATATTAAATATCACGTATTCACATTCCCAAATATAATAAGGTGTCCGAGTATAGATATGTACCAATAAATTCATAATTACATTGGCCATTTGTAATTCGAAATTACCTTACATACTGCCCTCTTTAACCTATTATATTTATTCCCAGTGATACTATCTATGTCCGGGATCTTTAATATGCAAATAACAGTTTAAGTCTAGGTATCATGCTTTGAAWACCTAAATCCCTTAAACTTAGGCTCTGATCCCACCTTCTGTAACACCCCAAACTCCACATATCCATATAACATATATTTCATATAAAAGAAACATAGATTACACCACATAGGTCCCACTACTACAAGGATTCTATATGTACATAATTTACATATGAAAAATTCCAAAATAATATCCCTCCACTAACACATATATAACAACATGTATCTTCAAAATATATAATCATCAGGTTGGTCTTCATAAACAGATAACATATAAGGGAAATAATTACATTTTCCCCTTCCCCTTATTATCCCCCGACCCCGGAGATCCTGCACATCACATAATTGTAACACAAAATGAGTGTTAGACTAGAAGGTCTAGTGAGTAAATCCCTTCCTGGCAAATGCAGGGTGAAGATCACCAAAATATGATAAAACATCTTCTATGAAGAAATAAATGCATTTTGGCAAAAACAAGTAATCCGATTGGATAATCAAAATATAAGGCCAACAGATTGCTACAACATGTTGGGTTCAAAGTTGTACTTTGATAGTTGTATTCAAGCTTGTTTCTATGCTTTCTAGTATAAATAGGGTAATTAGAGTTGTAATTAGTGTTGAGCTAATCATTTTGTAACTTTTGGGTTAAAATTCTCTCTCAAGATTGATCATCTTGTTCATTGAATATTATCTAATTTGGCGATTATTTGGGAATTACAATTGGTATCAGAGCTTGTTGCAGCAATTTGATTGAAGGATATACACATTTTTCGAGAATTTTTCACACAAAATTTTGAATTTTAGCACTGTTCATCGACTGTTCTTCGTGTTCTTGAGGATATCGAACAAAAATATCAACTTTTCTACCCTAATCTCATTAAATTTGTGTTTTAGGTGTTAAAATCTTGATTACTGTGTTTTTCGCGATGATGAATTGAACAATTGTTAGTCACAATTTTTTGCAATCTGATCAATTTTTTTAAGAGTTTTTGAAGGATTTGTGATAAATCGTAACTGACTGTTCTTACAAAATTCATAATTTTTTTGTTTTTGATCCATTTTGGTTTGAAAATTTGGTAAATTTTGTGTTTGTGCTTAAAGATAAATCGGAGAGTATATTGATCGTATTTGGTTTAATCCGCATAGTTCTTTGAACGATTTGTGAATGTGTGATTTGTGATTGACCAAGTGATTTTGTGCGATTTATGCTTAATCCGATTAGAACTGTATGCGATTTAGTCTTAATTTGCATGAGCTTGTGTTCGTATTTGATATAAATCGACTAATTCTCTATTCGATTTAGTATTGGAATTTGACTAAGTGGTTGTTGATCGATTTAATCATTGATCGGATTGTGACTGACTTTTTCATTGAACGGATTGTGAGTTTGATTTTTGTGGTTGTTCGAATTATAGATTGACTATTCTAATTTGACCAAATTTGAATTGATCGGATTTGTTAGTTGACTTTTTGTTGACTTTGTGTGATTGATCGTATTTGGATATTAATTGAATTTTTTTGAAGTGTTAAGTGTCCGAATATCAAATCCGGATAGACTTGTGTGTATTAGTTTCAACAATCTTAGATGTCCGGACTTCAAATCCGGATAAACTTGTCTGGATTCCCAATCCGGATAAGGTTGAGTGTTTGAAATTTTTTGCTAAGTGTTGAATGTTTGAGATTTTTGTGTGTGAATTTTGAGATATTACTGGATTTTAATTCTTCAAATCAGATAAAATGAGTTCAAAGGAAGCAATGACAATTGGTACTGATACCAAGCCACCTGTCCTCTTAAGAGGAGATTACAATCAATGGAGGGACATATTTTTGAACTTCATTGAACGTCTGACAGATGGAGATTTAATCATGGAATCTTTAATGGAAGGACCAGCTGTTTTCGAGAGAGAAATTCCTGCTATTCCAAAACGAAATATACTAGCTGAAATAGTCATTAAAGAAAAATCAAGATACACTGTAGAAGAAAATAAAAGAGCACATGCTGATGTATTATGCAAGTCTTATATGATGCAGGCACTTACAAATGACATTTATACCAGTATTTGATAGCTATAAAGCTTCTGGCCATAGTATGTGGAAACAAATCGAAAAAATGATGATGGGTTCCAAAGTGGGAGCTCGGTTAAAAATCATAAATTGCATAACAACATATGAGGAGTTTAAGGCCAGAGATGGAGAGAGCCTTGACGATGTATATGATCGGCTGACCAGACTATTATATGAGCTGACAAAGAATGGTATTTCTAAGACAGTAATTGAAATCAATGTTAAGTTCCTCAGTAATCTACAACCAGAGTGGAAACCTTATACAAACAATATCAGATACAATAAATCTTTGTCTGATATTGACATACATGAGGTTTATGAAACTTTGAAACAAAATGAGGAAGATGTTTTGGATGTAAGAGATCTGAAAAAGAAAAAGGAAAACAAAGTTAGTGATCCTTTGGCCTTTGTGACTGAAAAGAATAATAAAAACAAGTCTGGTAAGCAAGTGAAAGAGGTCATCCAGACAAGTGAATCATCAAGTGAAAGCAATGATAGCTCTGACTCTGACTCTGAAATGAAGGAGATCAAACAAGCCATGGTAATGTTGACGAAAGCCTTTCAGAAGAAATTCCATAAGAAACCACATTCGAACAATCAAAGATTTTCTTCTGGATCTAAATATGATTTCAAGGATAAATTTGGAGAAAAGAAAAAGTATGAAGAAAAGAGGTACGAGAAGAAGTACGAAAAGAATCCAGAAGAAAAGAAGAAGTTTGTGAAAGGAGTGGCAGATGAGAATACTAAATGCTACAACTGTGGCAAGTTAGGACATTTTGCTGTCAACTGTAGAAAGCCGGTATCAAAAAATACTGACTACTACAAGAACAAATTTCTCCTATCAAAACAAAAGGATACGGGAAAGGCATTAATGGCTGAAGATGACCATTGGCTCAATCTTACTAATGAGGATGAGGAGTCAGAAGCTGTGGCTCATATATGTCTGATGGCTAACACCGAATAAGATTCTTCTGATGATTGTGAGGAGAAGAATGCAAACGATGAGGTATTGGAAAACTCTTGCATGCAACAGATGCAAAAGATGATGCTCAAACTTCAAAACTTTCAGCAACAATTAAATTTTGAAAAAGAGCGTGCTAGTAATCTTGGAAAAGATCTAGAAACGCAAAAAGAAAGATACATCAAACTTTTTTATGAAAAGGCTGAAAATTTTGATTGGGCGCAATCTTTGTTGTCTGAATCAAAATCATTTGATGAAAAACCAGACATCCTAAAACCTAAATTATCTGTACTAAGGAAAAATATAGGTCTTTAGAATTGGTGAACGAAGATTTAATTGTTCAAATCAGTAAGCTTAATCTTCAAATCAAAATTTTGAATGAAAAACTGAAGGCTCAAGAAGAAAAGTTATATAAGAGAAGACAAACTGACCAAACAATTTTTCTAAACAAGCCGTTAGAAACAAGATTTTTCAATCATCAGGAAGATCTTAATATAACATTTTGAATATTGGGACATGTAGTATGAAATCTTCGTAACAACGTCTAGGATGATCATTAAGTACTTTATGAATAAATATGTTTTTTTTTGGAACAATTGAAATTCATAAATGAAACAACACTGGTGAAAATTAATTAATGTAACACAAGACTAGTTTGATTTCACTATGAAATGAACATCAAACATTGGTGTAATATTTGGTTTATGTTATATGAAACAAAACATCATTGTTTCTTGGGAAGGGCAAAGTTTTGGGTTTGTAAATCAAATTAATGTTCATTTAAAAGATTTGTGATACAAAATCAATACAAATCAAAACAGAAAAAAAAAAAATCAAAGCTTCAAACTCTAATCTCGATCTCTTTTCTACTCTTCTTTTTTTGCTCAACTAGACCTTTTGAAAAAAATTAGGGATCTTATTGCCTTTGTGTTCACTGCATTATCTCCTAAAGCAATGTGTAGATCTTTAAACAATGTGTAGATTTTATTCTTCTTGGAACTCCCAAATGATACAATATGTGGATCTTTAAACGAGATTCAGGGACGAATGAAGAACTATAACATCCCAATTCTGGAAATAAACGATTAATTTAAAGTTCTTGATAAACATTAGGATACAACAATTTTATCCCCAATGGACAACATAGGATACTTCAACATCATATATAAGGGTAATAGTCAACAACTTTCAAAACGGGGTCATACACAAGATCTAGGTTAAGAATAGTTGTCACTAAAACCCGCATAACAATCGCTATCTCCAAGGTACTGAAAACGTCCAGAGAGTTAAGTCCTTCATGTTCCTCTAACTAGCTACCACTCAACTCATATCAAGTGTAGCTAGTACCACCTCACACGTCGAGAAGAAAAAGTGTTAGGCAAAAATCCTAGTGAGCTCAAATAGTTTTCATCCCAAATATGTAAAATGGTAAAACTGGAAGAATATTATTTATATCACATGTTGCTGCAAGTGTACGAAAATCAATTTTTATTATTTTACACTTGATATTCATGTTGTTTTAATGATTGACAAACAAAAACCTGATTTCTTATTCTAGCAATTTAATTTGTCTTGTGAAAGAAACGACTATTATTTTTTGTGTAATTGATGAAATGGATGTGTAAGCTTCAAATATGTAATAACTGAATGGAGTTGAGAAGAGCACCTTCTTACAAACTTAATCAAAATATATTTCAAGAAGGGAGCAACAAAACTCTTAATGAGGACTTAAATCCAAACAAGATATGGAATGTGTATTGTCTTCAGATTCTTTAATCGATAAACTATCTTAACAATATCAGTATAATATTTGGATAAGTTTTATAAAATGTAAGTGCAACCTTGGGGGGGGGGGGGAAGGTTGCTTGGATCGTTAAAATTATACTTTCTACAACTTTTTGTTGCTTCAAACATACAAAGACGAAAATAGGGTTCGAATACAAATATAGGACCGCATACACAACTACAATAAAAATGCGTAATGTAAAGAGTTGAGGGTTAGAGCTATTTGACACTAGTTTTACCATGGTTCACCTAACTTGGCTACGTCCACACCGAGACACTTCACTGTTGTTGTTCTTTAAATGTTAGAACTAAACCTTACAAACCGATCTTACAAAGAAGATGTAAAACACTCAACCTTTTCTAAAATAAAAAAAACACTCAAACCTTTCACAAAAAGGGAGAATCACTCAACAGTGATATGTGTAGGGAGATGACACAAACCTCACACAAAGATGATAAAAACACGAAGATTAGTATAGGGAGAAACTTCTCAAACCTGACACAATATTTAAACACTTTCAAAATGATGAACAACTCCAATCCAAGGATTAGGAAATGTGAAATGTCTAAATCACATCACTTACAATATGAAGAACTTACAATGATGATCAAGTGGTGGAAATGTTAACTCTCAAACGGATGAACTTGATATAGAAATCAAAGCTTAGACTTCAAGAACATTCAAGATGTTCTTGAGAGTGTTTTGAGAGGATTTTTCGTGTTCTACATTCAAGAAAGGTGTGTTTTCAAATAAAGAACAAAATCCCTTAAAAGAAATCTGATTATTCTGAAAAATGTACTCGCAGATCTCCGCGGATGATTGTCACAGACGTCCGCGACCACTTTCTCTGTGATAACCAGATCCTGGTTATTACCCAAGGAATTTAATACGTGATTATCTGATTTAATAATTACGTGATAGCATGATAATTGCTACATGCGGGTATGTGTATTATTAGAATATGTGGATGTATATATATATATATATACTTATGTGATGAGTAGATATGTATATAATATATATATATATATRTGTGGTGTAGATGTGTTTACGTGGGGGAAGTATGCATGCCTTATGAGCATGAATATGTGGTTATGAATAAATTGGGTTATGCATGAGGTGGAAGGGTTTAGCCGACTTTCCATTTGARGAAAGTATATAAGAGGYTTCACCTTTTCATTTTTGAGGTTCCTGGCTATTTTGAGAGGTTTAAAAAGAGAGTGTTATCTGGTTTATTCCAAGAAAGTGATTTCAAGTTGATTTCAAGAGTTTTGGATTCAAAAGCTTTTTAAGGTGAGTGGTTCTAAAACTTTTTACATAAAAGCTTTCWACTGGTTTTAAATTCATATTTCGTATTGTTCTTATTTGAAAAGAAAYTTTGATTATTTTGTCTAAGTGTTTATCCGGACGAAGCTTGACCGGATAAGCATTTAAACCGGACAAAGCTTGATCGGATAAGGGTATAAACCGGACAAGCCTTAGRCGGTTTAGTGACCGGATTGTCTTAAACCGGACATACCTTGAAAGGTTTAGTGATCGGATTAGTTTAAACCGGACAAACCTTGAGCGGTTTGTTGTCCGGAGTTGGTAAACCGGGTAAGGGTGGTGAGCGGTTTAGTTTTAAACCGGATGAGTCTTGAACGGATTGTTGATCGGATTTGTTATCCGTTCAACATGAATATTATTCTAAGTGTTAAACCGTTCAAAGAAAATTTGGGGTGTTGACCGGATTAGTTGACCGGACTTGTATACCGRGTGATTATTAACCGGACTTGTTGTCCGGATGGTTTTATATTGAAAATTTTATAAGTTTATTTATTTATGATTTATAAAAATGATTATTTTATTCTTTGAAAATAAATGAAATATTCCTACCAAGCGTGGTGACGTAAGTCTGTTTTGGTATGGAATGAGTTTTTATAAATGTTCCTACCAAGCRTGGTGACGTAAGTCTGTTTTGGTATTGGAACGGGATTTTGGGAAATGTTTCTACCAAGCGTGGTGACGTATGTCTGTTTTGGTATGAAACTATATTTTGAGAAACCTTCCTACCAAGCGTGGTGACATAAGTCTGTTTTGGTATGGAAGTGAGTTTTAAATGGTAGTTTCCCCCAGACGTGGTGACTTATGTCTGTTCTGGCTTGGAACTTTGTTTTAATGGAGGAATAAGGGTGGCATATCAAGGAGAGGTGTACTTGGAATAAGGGTGGCATTGTCATATGTGGATGTTATTAATATAACTCTTATTATTATTACTAAATTGGATTTAATAACTTTGAATCATCATTTCTTTGTGACCTGATGAATTAAAGATATTATTCCTATTTAGAAATGATAATTTAGATGTTATTGAGAAGGGGAAAATGGTTTGTCATATCAGGCAAGTTTTGCCTTAAATCTTTCCTGTTAAAGGAATGGTGTTTTAATTCAAAAGTTTTGATACTGGGAATGTTGGATATCTGTTTAGAGATATTTTAAAGAAGTGAGATTTTTGAATATACTTCTTTATGTATGATATTGGGAACTGCATAAATTGTTATATTGCAGTATCTTTTTAAGCCAAAATTACATTATCATATTTTGGTGTTTGTCACCCTGCATTCGCAAATAGGGGATTTACTCACTAGACCCGTATGGTCTAACCCTCATTTTCTGTTTTAAATTATGCAATGCAGGAATAGCTGGGTCCGGGGATATTAAAGGGAAAGGGAAAATGTGATTATTTTCTTAATCTGTTTCCTGCTTTTGGAAGATATATGTTATATTACATGTAGTAGTACAGGATTTGTTTTGGAAATTTTTATATGTAGATTTGTACATATAGCAATCCTTGTACTAGTGGGACCTTTTGATGTAATTCATGTTTCTATATAATGAAATATGTATTTTATGCAAATGTGGAGTATGGGGGTGTTACAGAGGTGGTATCAGAGCCTTAGTTTAAGAGATTTAGGTATTCAAAGCATGATACCTAGACTTAAACTATCATTTGCATGTTAAGAGTCCTGGACATTATTAGTATCACTGGGAATAAAATATAATGGTTTAAGGAGAACAGTATGTAAGGTGAATTCGAATTACAAATGGCCAATGTAATTATGAATTTACAGGTACATATCTGTACTTGGACACCATATTATATTTGGGAATGTGAATACGTGATTATTAATACTAAACTTTGCAGATGTCTAATCAATCACGAAGGTCAGAGATAATTGCTCATCATGTGTCTGAGGAAAGGGAAGAGTCACCTGCTAATCTTCCAACTAGCATGTCCAGAAATAGAGGTCGGGAAAGACCAAGGGGACGTGGTAGAGGAAGAAATCAGTCACATGGAAGGGGTCAAACTGAAATACAATCTGAACATGAGGAATCCCACTCTGGGAATGTTCAACAAGAGTAGAGACAACAATCTGAGTTCATAACTAGAAATGATTTAGCAGAAGAAATGGGAAAATTGAGGGAAACTCTAGTATCTATTATGGGATTGCCAGCTAGAGTAGAAACTGAGCGAGTCGGAATTAATCCTCCAGCTCCTTCAGCAGGCAGCAATAATCGAGGAGGTGATATAAAGATGTTTTTGACATGTAAACCTCCAACTTTTTCAGGAGAAAGAGATCCAGTTAAAGCAATGTGCTGGATAAAAGAAATTGAATCAGTATTTACCACTAGTAGGTGTTCTGAAGAAAATAAGGTTAGATTTGCAGTATCTATGCTCAAATCTAATGCCTTATATTGGTGGGATGTGGAGTCTTCGGCACAACCGAATATACTACAAACAATGTCTTGGGAAGAATTTGTGAATAAATATAAAACACAATTCTGTCCTATGACAGCAGTAAGACAGATGGAGGAAGATTTTCTTAAGTTAGAGCAAGGGAACCGATCTGTGCGGGAATATACTGAGAAATTTATTGAGTTTTTCTGATTTGCTGAGCACTATATATCTTCTGAATCTCGAAAAGTAGAAAGATATATTTGGGGTCTGAAGCCTTCTATTCGGGAGTTTGTGATTG
>NC_037539.1:15841437-15843173 GCF_001531365.2 Cynara cardunculus var. scolymus | reverse complement strand
TGAAATGTCAGAAGGAAGCAATGAAAGAAGATCTTATCAAATCAGAAAAGTTGGGTAAGATGATTACAATATTGGAACCGAATGACAAAGGAATTATGTGCTTCCAARGRCGAATTTGGGTACCACATTTTGGAAGCATCCGAAGTAAAATATTGAATGAAAGTCATAAATCCYGATACTCTATCCATCCAGGTACCAATAAGATGTATCGAGACTTAAAACCTTTTTATTGGTGGCCAGGATTGAAAAGAGATATAGCACGATATGTGGAACAGTGTCTGACATGTCTACAGGTTAAGATTGAACATTAGAAGCCTTATGGAAGTCTGCAATCTTTGGAAATACCTGTATGGAAATGGGATCACATTACCATGGATTTCATTATGAAGTTACCTCGAACTCAAAAGGGGTATGATGCGATTTGGGTAATTATTGATCGTTTGTCTAAATCTGCACATTTTCTACCGATCAGAGAGACATACTCTTTAGAAAAGTTARCGCAAATTTACATTAAGGAAATTGTTACCAGACATGGTGTTCCATTATCTATTATCTCTGATAGAGATAGTAGATTCACTTCAAAGTTCTGGGGAGGACTACAGAAAGCATTGGGGTCGGAAATCCGATTAAGTACAGCTTATCATCCGCAAACTGATGGGCAGAGTGAAAGAACTATTCAGACTCTCGAAGATATGTTGAGAAGTTGTGTTATAGATTTCGGGGGATCATGGGAAGATCACTTGCCGTTGATCGAGTTTGCATATAATAATAGTTATCATTCCAGTATCCAAGCRGCACCATATGAAGTGTTGTACGGACGTAAATGCAGAACGCCGTTRTGTTGGAATGAAGTGGGTGAGAAGCAGTTGACAGGTCCTGAAATTGTTCAAGAAACTTCTGATAAGATTGAACAAATCCGCGAAAGAATTAAAATTGCACAAGATCGCCAGAAAAGTTATGCAGATAATCATCGAAAGCCGATTGAGTTTGATATAGGTGATTTTGTGATGTTAAAAGTTTCGCCATGGAAGGGTGTTGTCAAATTTGGGAAGAAAGGAATGCTCAGTCTGAGGTATGTAGGGCCGTTCAGAATATGTAAACGAGTTGGGCCAGTAGCATATCAGTTAGAGCTACCAGAAGAGTTGAGTCTGATCCACAACACTTTTCGTGTGTCGAATCTGCGGAAATGTTTGACTGATCTGATTTTAGCTATACCGATGCCAGAGATTCAATTAGACAGTAAATTGAACTTTGTGGAAACACCAGAAGCTGTAATTGATAGAAAGATCAGGGTGTTGAGAAACAAAGAGATAAGTCTGGTTAAAGTACAGTGGAAGTTTCACAAAGGACCGGAGGCAACCTGGGAATTAGAATCAAAGATAAGATCAGAATACCCGTGGCTTTTTTATTAAAGGAATTCCGGGACGAAATTCTCTTGAGGGATGGATAATGTGATAACCAGATCCTGGTTATTACCCAAGGTATTTAATACGTGATTATCTGATTTAATAATTACGTGATAGCATGAGAATTGCTACATGCGGGTATGTGTATTATTAGAATATGTGGATGTATATATATATATATATACTTATGTGATGAGTAGATATATATATATATATATAATATATATATATATATGTGTGTGTGTGTGGTGTAGATGTGTTTACGTGGGGGAAGTATGCATGCCTTATGAGCATGAATATGTGGTTATGAATAAATTGGGTTATGCATGA
>NC_037539.1:15829501-15841337 GCF_001531365.2 Cynara cardunculus var. scolymus | reverse complement strand
ACAATAAACCTCTCAAGGCTTATCCAGTTTAAACACTTTATCCGGTCACTCTTTGTCCGGATAAACACTTAGACAAAATAATCAAGGTTTCTTTCCAAAGAATAACAATACGAAGCATGCAAATAAAACCAGTAGAATTTTTATACAAAAAGGTTTAGAAACCACTCACCTTGTAAAGCTTTTGAAACCAAAACTCTAGAAATCGATCCCTTTTGAAACTTGATACTTGCGATCAATTTGAAATCACTTCCTTTTAGCAAACCGGACAACACTCTTTTAAAGCTCTCAACTTTCTCAAAATAACAGGAAAGAGTAAATGAAGAGGGACTATCCTTTTTATACCTTCCAAAAATGGAAGTCAGCTAAACCACCTTCTAAACCCATCTTCCACCTCATGCATGAACATGCATACACATACATACATCCATGCATATAATAATCATATATATATATATACTCACACAATATATATATATATATATATATATATATTCAATTAATTCACAAATTCTCATATCTGCATGTATCAATTATTATGCTATCACGTAACTATTAAATCAGATAATCACGTATTAAATACCTTGAGTAATAACCAGGATCCGGTTATTACACTCATCAAAAGGATGTCCAGGTATGTCAAGGTCCCTGACAGGCCAACTCTGAAGAAAGGTGGGAAGAAGAAAATAAAACTCTCTGATCTTAATGAAGGACCATCCCTAAGGAACGAACATGAAACAAAGTTCTCCTTAGATGAAGTCCTGAAGGGTCATATGAATACTGACATTTCTATGCTGAATCTTGACTTGCCTGATAAGGATCCCTATACACCCAACTCTACGCATTTTCAACCTAAGTTAGGAGTTATATTCCTTGACTATGAAGGTGAAGTTAGATTTCAGAGAATGTCAGAGCTACATCTATGTCCAATGGATCACTTGGTTTATCTCTTGCTCTGGATAGATGATAGCATGCCTGGAAGAGTCGTCGATCTGAAGATACGAAGGGAATTCCTACATCGAAGAAACCTTGGTGAAAATGTACCTGGTCACATTGATCTAAGTATTCTAGAATAAGATTCTCTTTGTAACTATAATCCACTTTTCCTTGTAAATCTTTTACTATATCTTCTTTCATTGATTGTATTTACATTCTGTAAATTCTGAACATGTACTGTAATACTTGTATTATTTCCATTCTTTAATAAAATGAGTATTTCATGTACTTCACTGAAAAAGATTCCTGAAAAAAGTAATAGGGACACAAGTCTATGAGTTCCAATGTTACTTTCATCATTCACTGACAATCTATAAGTCAGTGAATAAGCTTTCAGTTTTAGTTTCTGTTCTTGTAATTTTCTTAGATATAACTTGAGAAAACTTCTCAAGCTGAGACTGACCAAACTGAAAAAGATTCCAAAATAGTAAAAAGGGACATGTACTTTATATGTAACTTTTTCTTTCTATTATTTGATAAGATAACCTTCTTTATGTTATCTTGATATCATCAAATAGGAGGAGATTGTTGATCATCTCTCTCAGTGATTTGATGATAATCCATTTTTCCTTTCACGTTGTATTTGTGTTTCTGTATTTTCAGTTCTAGCGATCATCACTGAGTATGTTCAGTGATCGCTGAAGAACTCACTTTGTAAATCTATCAGAGACAGCAATACTTCAAGAAGACAACACTCRCACCAAAGATCCTTCAGCAAATGTCGAAGACTGAAACTGAAGATTAGAGACTGGCAAATACGTGATCTGAAGCGGTATTCAGTGATTATAAGTCCGTCTACATATGTGTAAAGACTGCTCTAGCTTCAGCGAATGATGATAAGACCTCCAGGTCATTCCAGCATTCAGCAATCAAAGGAAGCTTGCTTAGCACGATCGTTGTTGTTTTGTCCTTATGCACACAAAGGACAACCCCATACCCTTGCAAAAGTTAGTACGGTACGGAGCCGATTAGTCGACTCTTTGTCCACCAACTTTAGGCAATGATGTCTGCTCAGAAATAGTGCTTTTGTACTATTCACTGTAGCAAAGGACAAGCCTTCCTCTTAAGGTTTGACACGCACTCTAAACCTACCATATTGCATTAAATGATCATTTAATGCACTGGTATAAATAGAAGTGTTTCTTCTCCATGCAGAGAGCGCGCATCTTTCTCTAACCCTATTCTTACTTCAAGCATCTTCTAGCTTAAGTAAATGATCTTCCTTTTAGCAATCTCTTTTCTTGTATTTGCTAAAGCTCTGTGTGTAACCAAAGATTGTTTAGATTGGTTTTTCTTTACCTTATCTTTATGCAAACAGTCTTGTAAAATCTGTATTGATCTTCTCTATCAATATATATTTTAAATTTGAAAATATTGTGTTTGTATTCATCCCCCCCCTTCTACAAGTTGTTTCTATTCTTGTAGACCCTTACAGGACCAACAAGACTTTTCAGCAGGAGTTGTCTTCGCTGAGCCTGAACAAGAGACTCCATCGGTTTTCTTCACCTTGGTTGCTTTTGCAGCCTTTGTGGATGATTTCATCTTGGTTGATTTCTTAACCTTGGCTACTTTCTTGCCCTTAGCTGGTGAACCATCTTTGGTGGCAGAAGGATACTTGCTGGCAATATGTTTTTTTCTCACCACAGTGTTTACACTTCCTAAAGCTTGGGGTAACTTTAGGGCCAGGAAGTATTAGATTTGAAACGGGACCAGCTCCAAGGTTTTCCTTCTCATTCGTTCTAGGAGGAACCTTTGAGGAATTGGATTCCTTAGTTGAAAAGTTCACCTTAAGCCGAGACTTGGATTTCTGAGAGGGTTCAGATTTTCTAGTCCTTGAAGAAGAAGAAGCTTTACAAGCTAAAAGAATAGACCTTGATCTATTAGACTTGTTAGACTTCTTAGGAAGGGGCGCAGTGACAATGGATTTACCTTTGTCTTTGCAACCAGAACTCAAAAGAGTTCCTTCAAGATGACTCTCAGAAAGAGAAGACTGAGAGGAAGAAGTGTTGGGAATAGAAGAGACAAAGGTGCCAAATTTAAGCATGGTCCTGTCTTTAACACGTTCTTCCTGATCGTAGGAAAATCCTAGACCAGTCGTTATCTTGGCGGGGATCTGAGCGTTAATGATCTCAGTAGCTTTGATGGAAGCTTTACACCACCCTTTAATGGTAGCTTTCTCAGCCTTAAGTTTAGCGATTGCTCGCTCACGCTCAGCGATAGCCTTCTCACGTTCAACGGTGATGGCTTGGTTTACAATAACCTTATCCTTAAAATTTTCCTCGACAGAGGTCAGTTCTTTGATCTTAGAATGACAAATCTTCAATTTCTCTTGAAGATCAACGTTAAGCATTTCTGCTTTTGATTTTCCATTGAGGGCATTGTAAAGGTCAATCATCAACGTATCCAGTACAGAAAGACTAGAAAAAGAAGAAGGTTCTTTCAGGGAACATACCTGAGTAGTAGAAGAGGTGGATGGCTTAGAGGAAGTAGATGCTTCTGAAGATCCTTCATCTGCATCTATGGCCATCAAGTAGATATAGGCTGTATCCTCTCCATCTGAAGATGATTCATCGGATGACTCAGCCCAGTCATGCTCTTCAGCGACAAGGCCCTTAGCCTTTCGCTGGTTGTTCTTCATCTTCTTATACTTCTCCTTCAGTTTAAGTACTTTTCATCTTTAGTCCTGAAGGAGGAAGGAGCTTTGGAGGATGGTGTCATAGCTTTCTTTGATCTGCATTCACCTATAAAATATCCGGGTAAGTGACAGTTGTAGCAGACAGCTGAAGCTTTACCTATTCTTTCGGACTTTGGCTTTTCCCTAAGGGACAATTGAGGAGATCTGCGAAAGTTTCTTTTGCTGGCGAATCTCCTGAAAGACTTAGTCAAGAGGGACAGGGATTCATCAAAATCTGTTAAATCAGATTCTGGAATATTCTCAGAGATAGAAGACTCTATCTCTGTAATAACAACAGGAGGAAGAGAAGAGACAAAAGGGGTAGAAGAAGTTTCAGCTGAAGAAGCTTCAAAGATCAAAGCTAAAAGAGAGCTTTTCATTTTCCTGGAATCTTCTATAAGATTCCTCTTCAGTTGACGAGATTGCTCATGGTTAAGCAAAATCTCGTATAAAGTATAAAGAGAAAAAGTGGACATGTCATTTGACATCTTGAGACACATGGAAAAGGTGTCCCAAAACTCAGGAAGGCATTCTAGAAACTTAGTTAAAGTTTTAGAATTGGAATATTCCCTGTCGACAACCCTAAGATCAATAAGGAGACAATTAAAACGTTGATGTACTTCAGACAGCGTCTCAGACTTTCCACAGAGAAAGCTTTTGTACTGTCTTACTAGATTGATCTTTCTGGTCTCTTGAACCTGAGTAGTTCCTTCATATTGAACACAAAGTGTGTCCCACATGGATTTAGAAGATTTGAGCTTCATCACGGAGTGATATTCTCATCAGCAAGAGACATAGCTATTATAGACCGAGCACACGTGTCTATAGCTATTTTCTTCTTCTCTTCATCGCTCCACTGATGAAGGAGCTTTGGAATCTGCCGTTCAGGAATCGCGACATTTGTAGATGTTGCTGGAACTGCCAGAGCAATAGCAAATGGAATATATGGTCCATTTTCTATGTAATGTGGAATTTCAGGATCCACACCTTCAAGAAAGAGGGACATCCGGTTCTTTCAGAGACTAAAGTTGTCACAGAAAAACCAGGGAGGTTTGGCAAGAGAGCCATTGTCTTGTGTGTGTGTGTTTGTAATTTGTAAAGCCATTCGTAAGCAG
Source organism: Cynara cardunculus var. scolymus (assembly GCF_001531365.2). Lineage (NCBI taxonomy): Eukaryota > Viridiplantae > Streptophyta > Magnoliopsida > Asterales > Asteraceae > Cynara > Cynara cardunculus. The sequence continues at coordinate 15,836,555 of NC_037539.1, read as the reverse complement.
TAAAGTTATCTACAGAAAGAGATAAACAAATACAGAAAAACAGCTAAACAGATTAGAGAAGAGAGAACACTGCTCTTATAGCACTTGTTGGTCCCTTGAGGGTCCAGAAGATAAGTAAAGCAGTTTGTAGAAGGACAGGGGTATGAATACAAACACAATATTTTTAAATTTAAAAATGTATATTGATAAAGAAGATCAATACAAATTTTACAAGACTGTTTGCAGAAAGAAAAGGTAAGAAAACCTATCTAAATCATCTTTGATTACACATAGATTCTTAGCAAATGAGAAAAAAATGATGTAAGAAAAGTTCCTTTACTTAAGCTTGAAAATGCTCAAAGTAAGAATTAGGTTTAGAGAGTGAGTTGCGCGAGCTCTGCATGGAGAAGAAACACTTCTATTTATACCCAGTGCATTAAATGTTCATTTAATGCAAAATGGTAGGGTTAGAGTGCGTGTCAAGCCTTAAGAGGAAGGCTCGTCCTTTGCTACAGTGAATAGTATAAAAAGCACTATTCATGAGCAGACATCCTTACCTAAAGTTGGTGGGCAATAGATTATAAGGACAAGACAACAACAATCGTGCTAAGCAAGCTTCCTTTGATCGCTGAATGCTGGAATAACCTGGAGGTCTCTTCAGCATTTGCTGAGGCTTGAGCAGTCTTCACACATATGTAGACAGGCTTATAATCACTGAGTACCGCTTCAGATCATGTACTCTCTAGTCCCTATTCTTCAGTATCAATCTTCGACATTAGCTGAAGGTTCTTTGGTGTGAGTTTTGTATTCTTGAAGTATCGTTGTCTCTGATTGAATTACAATACAAGTTCTTCAGCGATCACTGAACAGGCTCAGTGATGATCACTGGAACTAAAAAGACAGAAACATAAATACAACGTATAAGTGAAAAGGAATTATCATCAAATCACTGAGAGAGAGGATCAACAAGGACCCTATGGAGAATGCATTGGAGAACCCTGCTGAGGATGCCAGGGAGAATATTCTTGATGCCATCAATGATGATGATGTCGTGGTTACTGTTGTTAATCATGAAGACCTTTATTCTTTCACCTCTACATTCCAAATGCTAGTGATGAAAATGATGATGATGAGGACTCTGAACCTCAAATTTCAGACGCATGTACTAGCCTTGGTGGAAATGATGATGACGACGACGATGACGATGACGATGACTTCTTTGTTCAGATCATTCCAAGACAGCCTACCAAAGGAATCTTCTTCAGGGAACCTGCTTCCTAGGGGAAAAGATCATCACTCCAGCAATCTTCTGGTAAAGGAAAAAGAGTCGCTAAAGAAAACCTTGTCCTGATTCTTGGGGCACTCAGCTAATCTGAGGACACAAACACTTCTTCCAGGTTTGTATCCTTTACCTTTGAAGCTGAACCTCCTATCTCTCTACCTCTATCTATCTCTACAACACCGACCCTCTGTCTCTCAACCTATCTTCCATTATTTGAAATCCTTGAAGATGATGAAGATGAAGATGATGTCTGCAACCTCATAACCAGGAAGTCATCTAGACAATCTGTTTGTTCAGAGGTTGAAGAGACCTGAGGATGACTTAGCTACTAAGTCAACTTGACCAATCCAGAGTAAAATTTCCTCTTCATGCCTCTGGATGTAGTGAGTTTGACTTCCTCTCTGAAGTCGAACGTGAAGAATCCCTGAAAGCTGAACAAGAGCTGAAGCAACATCAGAAGCAAACTTAAAGACAACCTGGAGTTATCCAAGACTCTAACTAATCAAGCTCTTGCTGAAGGGAAGTTCAAGCGGAAAGATCCTCTTAGTGCTCAAGCTCAACTTTTGTTGATGTTGAAGAATAAAGATATGATTTTGTGTAGAGAAAGGATAAAAACAAAAGAATAAGCCATCACAAAATCTCAAACGTCACTATCAATGGTCGAATGAAAGATAGTGCTCTTCTTATGAATGGCTCAAGATTCAACATGCAATTCAGAAATCCAAATCCAAGCACAAGGCTTACATTGAAAAAGTTATGAATGAAATATTTAACAAGATGTCAAAGATCGTCGAAGTTCCTCTTCTACCACAGAAGTCTTCTCAAAGACAAATCCTTTCTGATCCTGAAGATGGTGCATCCCACAGGAACGAGCATGCAATAAAATTCTTAGTGTATGAACTCTTCAAGTATAGAAAGAAGCCAGATATCTCAATGCTGAAACTGTCACTGCCTGAGAAGGAACCATATATTCCAAACACAGTGCATGTGCAACTTGAATATGGACTTATGTTCATTGACTATGATGGTCAATACAGGTTTTAGCGAGTGTCTAAGCTCCATCTCTGCCCAATAGATCGCTTTGCGTATCTTCGAACGTGGCTGAACGAAGACATCTATGGAGAGATGATGGACCTCAAGATTCAAAAGGAAATGCTCAGAAGAAAGATTCATAAAGAATATGTACCTGACTACATCAGCTTCAGCTTCATAAAGAAGACATCTATGATCCTTTTTATCTTACGAAGCGTACTATTTCTTTATTCAGCTTCAACAATCATCACTGAGTTTGTTCACTGATCGCTGAACATGTATTGTAATTCTCTCAGAGGCAAGTATTCTTCAGGAAGACAAAACTTACACCACAGACTCTTTAATGATACTGAAGATAAAGCTAAAGACAGAGACAAGCAAGTTTGTGATTTGATGCGATTTTTAGTGATAACAAGCCTGTCTATACAAGTGTGAAATCTACTCAAGATTCAGCGAACACTGAAGAAATCTCAGCGTTATTCTAGTATCAGGGATCAAATGAATCTTGTTGAACAAAATTAGTTTTTGCTTTGTCCTTCTACATACAAAGAACAAACCAATACCTCTCAAAGTGAAGTACTGTACAGAGTCACTCTATTGTCTCCAAGAGTGCTTACCTACTTTGTGAAAGACTAATGTTCATATACGGACAGAAGACTATATATTTGCAACAAAGGACAAGCTCACTGATCTTATTATCTTTAATCGAGGCATTGCACCATTCTTCAACGGTATCCTTTTCATCTTTGAGTTTAACAATAGCTTGTTCACGCTTAGTGATAGCTTTCTCGTGTTCAATATTGATTGCTTGTTTACAATGACTTGATTTTTAAGATTTTCTTCAATCTTAGCAAGTTCTTTGATTTTTGGATGACATTTTTCAAGTTGTTCTTGTAAATCAATATTTAGCTTTTCAGATTTAGATTTTCCATTAAGTGCATTGTAAAAGTCCACAGTTAGCATATTTAACGCTGAGAGACAATCGGTATCGAAGATAGAAAGGATATTCAGATATGATACCTAGTTGAGGTTGAAGAGTCATTTGAAGAAGAGATCTTAGATGGTTCATATTTGAATTCCTTGATGTTGGCCATAAGACAAAGGTAGACCGTGTCTTCCTCATATGAGGAGGATTCATCAGACGAATCAGCTCAATCGTGTTCTTTAGCGATAAGACGCTTGCTTTTGTGCTGGTAGTTCTTCATCTTCTTGTACTTATCCTTTAGCTTCAAATATTTATCATCTTTTGATTTGAAGGAGGATGAGGTGGAAGATGGCTTCGTAGTTTTCTTAGACCTACACTCACTTCCAAAGTGTTCTTTGCGTTCACAGTTAAAGCAGATCACTGAAGCCTTATCAATCAGAGTTGATTTCGGCTTATCAACGTATGGTCAGTGTAGGAGTTCTATGAAAGTTACTTTTTCTGAAAAATATTCCAAAAGAATTTGTGATAAGAGCCAGTGACTTGTCAAACTCTAAAGGATTAGTGTATGCTAAGTCTTCAGAGTTAGATGGATCTAACTCAGTAGTTGTGAGAGTGGGGGTTGTCGTTTAAGGAACCTCAGAGAGTAAAGATATAGAAGAGCTTTTTGACTCTTTTGAATCTCTTATGAGATTCTTCTTCAGCTGACGAGATTGCTCATGATTAAGCAAAATCCTATATAGAGTGCTGAGAGAGAGATTAGACATTTCTTTTGACATCTTGAGACACATGGTGTAACTGTCCAATGATTATGACAAATATTCTAAGAACTTTGTCAATGTCTCAGAGTTGGAATATTCTCGTCCAACGGTCCTGAGGTCAATGAATCAGAAGTTAAAGCGCTTGTCTACTTCAGACAAAGATTCATTTTTGCCACATATGAAACTTTCATATTGTCGCACCAGATTTATATTTTTAGTTTCTTGTACCTTAGTGGTATCTTTACATTAAACACACAGTGTCACACATAGATTTAGAGGTCTTAAGCTTCATGACAGAGTGATATACCTCATCAGGAAGTGACATGGCTATGATATATGTAGCTTTTGTATCAATGACCATTTTCTTTTTGTCTTCATCGCTCCATTGGTGAGGGAGCTTTGGAATCTGCCTTTCAGGGATAGCAGTAATGGTAGCAGTGGCAGGAACCGCTGGTGATATTACAAATGAAACATATAGTCCATTTTCAACATAGTAAGGGATCTCAGGATCTAGGCCTTCTAGAAATAGACATTCGATTTATCCAGAGACTAAACTTCTTCCTGCTAAATCTGGGAGGTTTGGCAAGAGAGTCATTATCGTGATAGTTGGTGTTTGTGTTCTACAAAGCCATTTAAAAATAAATGATAAGCAGAGAATTCTAAAAAATAAATAATAAACATCACTTTGATACCACTTGTTGGTCCCATTTAGATCTATAAGAGTTTTAAAGGTAACAATTTGTAGAAGGGGGCAGACGTTGAATACAAACACACAAATTTTCACTTTTAAATTCGTTTATTAATTAAAAAGATCAATACATAATTAATAGATTGTTGCGGGAAAACATAAGGTTAAAACCTAATCTAAACAATCTAAGAATCACACAAAAGATGCACATAAAAAGATAAAAACAAGAGAAAAGAGAGTTTGAGGAAGAAGAAGGCGTTGCAGAGAAGAAGAGTCTTCTTATATATTTATACTCATTGCATTAAATGCAAGTCAGAGGGTACAAGCAACGTGGAAAACTTCTATTGAAGAGCTTATCTTTTTTCTTTAGATATGCAGTCTTTTGCCGCATATGAACAGTTGAATTTTACAAAGTTGGAAAGCACGTTTGGAGACAATAAATTAACTCCATACATGTACCTTTCTATGTAAGGTACGAGGTTGTCCTTTTGTGCATATAGGATAAGATAAAAAAACTAATCTTGTAGAGCAAGATTATTTAATCGCTGACACTGATTCATCTTGTAGGTTCTTGAGTGTTCATTGAGCCTTGTTCAGATTTCACACTTTGATTTAAATATTCTTTTTATCATTAAATCCACTTCAGATCACAAACAATTATGTCTCTGTCTTCAGCTACTTCTTCGACATCGCTGAAAGTTCCTTTTGTGTGTGTTTTGTCTTTGAGGAATACTTATTCTTTGTTAACTTCATAATACACGTTCAGCGATCAATGAACAAAATCAGAGATGACAGTTAAAATTGAACATAAATAAAACAAGTATTTTTCACTAAGTATGGAGGGTCATCATCAAATCACTGAGAAATCTGGATCAACACAGCCCTATAAGCTGCCCGAGCTTCTGTTTGCTTATACATGTTCCAGCCGAGATTTTCTCACTTGCGACCTCCCTCTTCCCTCATTTACTCTTTGTACCTTCTATCTCCCTCTATTAAGTTCTGATTTAGAGATATTTAAAAAGACTTCTCAAGGGTATTTGTGCATTAAAGGAAGTCTAGAAGGAAGCTTCAAGTGTGAAACCAAGCATCCCAATTATTTTCCATTTTCTAGGGTTTTCTTGATTTTCTAGGTTTTCACGAAAACCTAGTAATGTGATTTCATCTATACTTTTACTAAACTATTTCCTTAAAAATTTTATTTCAAGTATTTCACATTTGGATGATTTTGTACCAACTAGGTCAACTTTGGGAATTTAGGGAATTTTATATCCCTTGATGAAACAAGTGATGGAAATGGTTCTAAATGCATGGAAAATGGTTGTTCTAATGTATTGATGAGTTTTAGAGCCTAAACGTGTTTTGTTCATAACTTTGGTTCTAATTAATAATATGGGAATTTTACCTATTTGATGACTATTGGGATACTAATGTTTAAATGTTCGGGTATGGTTTGACGTATCTAGAGAAATATATATGTAAGACTAGATGCAATGGATCCATAGACATATGAGTCGACTTATGGAGTAATCAATCCCACACCATGATAGATACGAGAATTATATCACCACGGAACTCGAACTACATACTGTGGGTGGTTGAACTCAATGATCGTGTGACCCGCACCAATCTACTTCTAGTGAAAGAGCATACCTTAGTTCATTGGGGGACTAGAATTACAGAACGTGAGTGATTGAACTCGATGATCAATGTTCTATAATAGGAGCTTTATAACATTGTAATGTGGCTTACTTTTTTGTTTCATCACTATTAATGGTAAACTGGGTCTCCACAGTCACCTTACGATGTTTTACACTTGTCCAAGGATAAATATGATCTTAATATACAAATGGTCATGATTTAAAGCTATGAATTCTGTTTTAATGTTTTATAGCTTTATTCGTTAAATATTTGTTCTCACTAGGCGTTAAGCCTAACACTTTTGAGGACTGTAGCGACACCCGATTTGTAATATAGATTTGGAATTGATTTAGATTAGTATGTTGTTAGTTACCATTCATTTAATTTGTAACCACATCTTACTATTTCTCCTTTGATTGGGTAATTATATTTGATCCAACCTTAGTTCGCTTTGAATTTTACAGGTTTAAATTGTCTCTTATTTTAGGGATGTTCAAATAATGGTTCTCCCAATTTGTTAAACTAGGTGTTTGTATGTAAACATGCTTACACAACATTCTTACTTTATTTTAGGTGTACAACATCATATTGCTCAACGATGAATATATATATATATATATATATATATATATATAGACTTGGGATCATGTGAGACCAATGGTTTTTCGTGAGACCCGTAAGACCAATTCTCAACCCTTGGATTAGATTTACAATCGTCAGATCTGAACATTTATAAACGCCATGAGACTTCT
>NC_037539.1:15812360-15829476 GCF_001531365.2 Cynara cardunculus var. scolymus | reverse complement strand
ATAAATTTGATCAATGAACATAAATTGGTCTTACGGGTCTCACGAAAAACACTTGGTCTCACGTGAACCCAACCATATATATATATATATATATATATATATATTATATGTGTGTATATATATATATACTTTCACGTGTATACCATAACTATTTAGTATTTATAAAATTATTCATCATGAATATAATGCTATTCATCATGAATACTTAAATATGTTCACGTGTATATAACAACTTTTCATCATTTATACATCAATATGATATTCGTCATTAATATATGTTTACACGATAACATTCATCATGAATATTTATGTATGATCATTATTTATTTTCACTATAATATTTATCATGCATATACTACAGTTTCAACTTTACCTAGTTTAGTTTTTCTTTATTGGGTTCTCGATTGATCTGTATGAGTTTCCGATTCGTCTCGATAGATTTCTCGATTTATCTCTATAAAAGTTAAATGTGGTAGGTTATGGTTTACACAAACAAACACACACCAAGTCAATGGATGAGTTTTTGATTAGTCTCGATTGGGGTCGATCGGTCCCAATGGGTTGTCGATCGATCTTGATATGTTCTTGATTGGTCTCGATGGGTTCCCATCCTTCTCGATAAAAGATAAAAGTGATAATCTATGGTTTTACACACAAAGAAATAATAAATCAATTGATAGGTTCCCAATGGAAAATGAAGGTGATAGGTTATGCTTTAACACATATAAACACATATTAAGTCAATTAATGGATTCTCGACCAATTCTTGATCAGTTTCAATCGGTTCCCGGTCGGTCTTGATAGGTTCTCACTTGGTTTCGATTGGTTCTCGATCGGTCTCGAAGGGTGTTGGGTTACGGTGATGAAGAACATGGTACCTTAGGACGTTGAAGAAAGTGTTGAAGAAGGTGGTATCAAATTATGGACTTACTCTGTCGAGTTGTTGTACTCATTTGAATGTACAAAATATTCATAATGATAATAACACACATATACCATTTCACGTAAAAAACAGTTAAAACGAAAAAAAAAGACTATATCGAGATGGATGTCATACCGAAGAGCATGAACTTCTCGTTTTTTGTTGTAATTTGTTTGATTAAAATTTTAGTAATTTTTAAGAAAAAATTATTTTAAACTTTTAAGGAGGTAAATTTTTTTAATTAAAAATGAAAATAAAAAGTCAAAAAAGGTAGGCTTGGATTAAAATTAAATGTCTTTTTTTACCCCTAATCACCTTAATGAATAATTTTAACTAAAAGTTATATTTAATGTGAGTTGTCGGATCAAATAAAATGAAGGACCGAGATCAATCATCACGTTTACAATGAAAATTAATTTTGCATTTGAAATTCCTCTCTCTCCATATATATATATATATATATATATATATATATATATATATATATAGGGAGAGAGAAGGGTGGAAGGGGGGGGGGGAAATATGATACAAACAAATATAAATATAATTTAGAATAAATTATAGATTTGGTCCAAGTGGTCTAAAAATTTGATAAAATAAAGAAAAAAAATAATAAAAAGACTAATTTACCCTCATTCTTATTGGATTGGACGATCGTTAGTGTGAGAAACCAAATCTAATATAAAATTGCATTTGTGGAGGGTTCTTTTGTAATAAATGAAGATAACAAGACCATTTTCAACCTCAAGAACCAAATCCGTAATTTAATCTATCTTTAATTAAATGAACTATAGTATGCAGAAATTTCTTAAAATCCAAATTTGTTTTCCCCTCGTGGAAAGAGTATTTCCCCAATCTCTTCCATAAAAATAGAGGCTTGAAATCTTGCAAGCGGGAAAGCTTATTTCTTATAGAGAATAAACATAAGGGAACTTACCGTCTATCGATTTATGTTTAAAAACCTCATCTGAGAACTTGTAGCTGATGTAGAAACTTAGAGCATCTTCAGTAGCTTTTCTATAATTTTTATAAGATAGAGAGCTAAAACATATTTTTTTTTTAAATTTACATTCATCTCCAATAGATTCTCTATTTTAGAGATTTTTAACATAAATTATATTATTATAATATTCTCTAATTTATCACCCCAATACACTCTAAAAAAATCTTTTTATAACAAAATAATAACTTAATCTCGTGAAATTGAATATAATAATCATTTCTCTCTCCCAACATCAAGTTTAGAAAATTATCTATATTTAGAGTTTTCACCATGATTCTCTATTTCAAATAACAAGATAGCAAAGTTGTTGGAGCATTTTAGAAAATAAAAACCCATTACTTTCTATTTTAGAAAAACTGTTGGAGATGCTCTTATATTTTATGAAAACAATTTTAATTATGATAGTTAGGTTTGAATTAGTATATTAGATATAATGATTACATAAATGATTTACTCATACTTTTAAACTTTTTGTTCGTCTAAACTAGTGTAAGAGATGGTTTCACCATTGTGGTATGGAAAAACGACTAGATTTGGTCCTTTCCTCTAGATACCGTTAAAAAAATCCGTTAGATTAGAGGCATTTTTATCTTTTTAGATTTCATTTTGCTTTCTATTAAAAATTAAAAAGCTTTACATAGTCATCCTATTAGATAATGACAAGTGTCACCCTTTACTTATATACATATGTACATTTAGATTATCTCATCGGTGAACTTCACCGATACCGACCATCTTCTCCGGCTAAGAGAGAGAAACCAAATCCTATAAATCTGAAAGCAACTCACGTTTTTTGCACCAGAATTCAAACCAAAATCTGAAACCAAATCCAAAGTCCAAACATAAAATTCCAAACCCTTTTCCCATTTCCCCTTTCCTACAACCATTCTAATCAACTCATCGGCCACCCTCTCTAGCTATTTTCTCCGGCCAAATCCAAATATCAAAATAAAACTTAAAATCAAATCCAAAACACCAAAATCAGAATTCAAAACACCAAAACCAAAAATTGAAACCCAAAATAAAAAACCCATGAGTTCCATATTGAAACCCAAAAATGGAAAATCAATGCCCTAAACCTACCTTCTCTCCCTTTCCAACAACCATCAGTTCCATACCCGTGTACACATTTAAACCCAAAATCAAAAGCCCAATATGGGATAACTTTGAGGACGATGAAGAACGCAGCTAGAGTATCAAAACACCCAATCAAAAGACTTGGTTGCGTTTCAAAACTACTGGATGCAGATCGCTCAAAAGAAACCTAGAACTTGCAAACCCCACGAAACTGCAAGAACCATCGGGGACTACCGTGGGATTTGTCGAAGAGCAGGTGTAGGAGGAGACGGTTCCAGGGAGGGTGGTCAGGAGAAGACAATTATGGGTTGCAGGTGAACGTGTTAGTGAATGCCCAAAAATCAATCATATGATGATTTTAACTTTGAGTTTTATTTCATGAAATTAATAAATAAATAAAAAGGCATTGCCCATTTTATTATGTCTATATTATATTATGTGTTTTGATTATTCATAATAAATAACCTTAGAATAATGTATTCTAAATGTTCCTAGTTAAATTTATTTCGGGTTTAAGGTTGAAGTAATATGATAATGACTAGCATATGTAGGGATTCATATAAAGATATCAAATCTGTATATGGGTACAAAATGAAGATTTTGTGTATCGAACATGACTCGTTATGAGAACACTTCATTGGATGTCATATGAGTGTCATAAGTGTTTTTCATATGGTCAATATACATGTAATTCTTTGACTCGAGAACATGGAGTTTGTTATGAGTGAGTAATGTATTTTGACATTTATTCTAATCATTCTGTAACTGGGTGACAGAATGATAGTTTGGATATGTTGTATATCACATGATAGAATTAACATGCATCAAGATAGGATTTGTCCCTCATTTATGATGGGAGTGATGTCTCTAAGTCCCTTGATAAATATACTAAAGAAATGCATGCATGCATAGATAATTGATATGAGATATCATTATCTATTTTTTATTAGTATATTAGGGAATCAAGAAACTAGATATTGGACATAACAAGAATGACACATTCATTCAATCTGAACATCAAGGACAAAAGAATTAAATGTGTGAACTAAAATTGACTACAAACCGATAATTTGTTGTATCACCAATTCTCGTTATTTTGGATAACGGTTATGTATTGCTAGATACCGCTCATCGTTTATAACTATAAATATGAGATTTATATTTATACCAACATGTCGAGAACCCATTGGGTCACACACTTTGAATATATTCGAATAAGGAGTTTCAATAATTAAAATGCTTAATTATCATATCTGCTTTGTATCGATTTAATCTGATTAAATAAAATCAGATATTATTTATGTTGGACATAAATAAAGATGACTAGGTATGGGGTTTGTAAGAGAGTAATGGTGTATGAAAATCTTACACTCAAACATGGTAGAGGCATGATGATTTGGTTAGGACATATCTCTCACATCCATATAGAATGTATGACATTTTATGCTAGTATTTTGTGGTCTTACAATTCTCTCTAAAAATCACCTACAACAATATACTCCCTTTTCTTTCTAAGTTTTGAAACCGTGACTAGCATCACGAAAAGGCAAAGGATTCGGATTGTTCGCGTGGATACCATGGAGGCGTCAAGCTTTGTTTGTTGTTGTAATTCAAAGTTTTGTTAATTGTGAGGTATAATTTCGAAACACCCGATTTATTTCGGTTCGTATGGGTCCTTGGAGGGTTACGGTTTTATTTTCTGTTGTGCTTGAGATCCCGTAACCCGACAGAATGATTGCAGGAGGAGATGGTTACAAGTTGCAGGTTGCAGGTGCACGGTTGTAGGAGGAGACGCCGTCTAGATTGTTGCAAGAGGAGATGGCGACGGATGGTTATAGGAGGAGAATGGAAGAGGGACTCATCGGTGGTGGTATTGTTCATCGGTGTGTGGTATTGTTTATCGGAAGTGTAGGTTTGTTTCATCGGTGGCGGGCGACGCACAAGGAAAATTGGACAAGCCCGCTCGACCTGTTAATGTTTTATAATTACTAGTGCTCGGCACCGGCGTTGCACAGTGATCATAACACATGTCAAGTAATATACATTGTGAACTACATCAATATCCTTATACTTCAAATTTGAAATACAAAATTTTCATAGTGCATTTGTAACCCTTCCAATATTTCAAGGCATCTCTTCTCGTTTCATATATTTAATTGTTAGTAAAAAAAATTCTCATTAATATGGATTAAGATTCAAGCCAAATTCAACCACAATTCATGATTTAAAAATATTAAATTCTAAATATCTTATTGCATTATATATTAATTTAATTAATTTATTTATTTAACTTTTAATATAGATTTTTTTTTGTAAAAAGAAGATTAGCCAAAAATCTAATATTAGGAGGGTCAGCCAAATAAATTAAACATTCTGAGTTTATAGAAACATTCAAGAGTCATCCCTATGAATTGCCAGAGACATCTCAATCTTCCTTTATATATCTATCATTTAGTGTCAATCTTTTATCTACCTACCAATATTGGATAGACAAAACTCAATCACAATTCAAGATTAAAGAATACTTAATCTTAGGGTGTCATATTGATGGTTGTGATTCTTACTTTTAAATATATAAAGAATAAAGATTATATATATATATATATATATATATAATTTTTAATATCGATAACCCTTCTTGAAAAAAGAGAGTTGGCCAAAATAAACCAACCCCATGTGTTCGGAGGGTCAGCCAAAATGCTCTAACCACGGGTGTTAAGAGAATCAACCAAGAGGAACCAACCTCATGAGTTGTCACAAAGGCATCTCGACCTCATATTACATTACTAACATTTTTGTCAATTTTTCAACTCTAAATCAGTGTGGGATATATAAACTCAATCACAATTCAAGATTGAAGAATATTCAATTATTATGGTGCCACATCTACGGTTCCGCTTCTTACTTTCAAAAACATATTAAAATTATCTCATCAATTAATATTTAGTATAGATTAATTTTTTTTCACAAAAAAGGATTGGCTAAAATGAGTCAACCGCATGTGTTTGGAAGTTCAGTCAAAATGATCCAACCACGTGAGTTTAGACAATTGCTCGAGAGAAGCCAGCCTCATGACTTGCCACAAAAGTATCTCAACATCTTGTTATATTCCCATCATTCATCGTCAATATTTCATCTATCTATCAATGTAGGTTAGACAAAATTCAATCACAATTCAAGAATGAAGAATACTCAATTTTTAGGGTGCCACACCAATACTTTTATATATAAAGAAGATTTATGATGGATATTGATATAAAAATATAACTATTACTCCAAACATTTAAAGATAAACATGACTTATATAGCCAAATGAACCTTTTAATTTTCAAATGGAACTCATATTTCTCTTATACTCATTTTTCTCATTGACATATCAATTTCTAATCAATGTGGATACCCAAAATCCAACCACAAAGCAAGAATTTTAAAATATTTAATTTTAATGATGTCACCTCATTATTTTCTAGCTTTCTTTTGTATTGATATATTAATTTTTCTATATAGACAACTTTTTTGCAAATAGAGGATTCGTCAAAATGAACAAACTCCATGAGTTTTGAGGGTTAGCCAACATTAACCAGTGATATGAGTTTATTGGATTAGCCAAGAGAACCCAACCCTGTGAGTTAAAATAAAGACACATCAACCTCCTCTTATATACCTACCATCAATTGTTGATCTTTCATCTCCCCATCAATGTGGGATACACAAACTTAATCTCAATGCAAGAAATATATAATACTCAATTCTTAGGGTGACACATCATTTCTTGTGAATCTTACTTCTATATAGAGAGATCCCTATTTATTTAAAGATTTTTTTTATGAAGTTGATTTTTTTGTAAACAAAGGGTTGGCTAAAATGAACCAACTCCATGAGTTTGGAGGGTTAGCCAACATGAACTAATGATATAAGTTTATATGATTAATCAAGAGAATCCAACCCATGAGTTAAAACAAGGACACATCAACTTCATCTCTTGCCAATCTTTCATCTCTTCATCAATGTGGGATACACAAAATTCAACCTCTATGCAAGAAATATAGACTACTCAATTCTTAGGGTGCTACATTATTTCTTGTGGATCTTACTTTTATATATAAAGAAGATTGATACACATACATACATATATATATATATATATGTATATATATTGATGATTGTAAACACAATTTATTTTTATATAATTATATTTGTTTTGCAAAAGAGAGTCATCCACATATGATAACTTCATGAGTTAAGCTTCTTGAGTTGACACAATAAATTTTCTCATTTTTTTTCTTATACACATCTCTTTATTCCAATCTTCATTTCATCAAAGTGGAATATTTCAAACTCAACTACAATTCACCAGCACCTCAATACTTAATTCTCATGATGCACCTAATTACCTCTTGGTTCTTATTTATATATATATATATATATATATCTTATTTGGATGATTCTATTATAAGATTTGATTTTTGCAAAAATAAGATCATCCAAATAAGATAACCTTATGACTCAAGCCTAATGAGTTGGCACAATATAAGATTTGTTTTAAAAAAAATAGAATCATCCAAATAAGATAACCTTATGATTAAACCCTCATGAGTTGAAACAATGACTCTCATCATTCTTTCTTATACACATCTTCTTATTCCAATCTTTCAATCTCTCACCAATGTGGGACATCCCAAACTCAACCACAATTCACTAACACCTCAATACTCAATTCTCATGATGTCACCTCATTACTCTTGGTTTTTTCTTTAATATATATATATATATATATATATATATATATATATAGCTTTATAAATGCAACTGAAAATATTGGATGCTTACAACCTCTCATTTAATTATGACTCATGATATACAAACTCTCCCGGAACCTAATAAATAATGACTTCAATTGATTAAATTTCTTATTATCCTAATTGGCCATTTCACTCATCGATGCTCCGTATTTTACAAAATCAGCTTTTTCATTGTTATTAATTACGTGTTATTTTTAACTTTAAAAACATGTTATGTATTTTAAATTATTTTACATAATATGTGATTTTATAGAAGCTTTGCTTTCTTATAAATGAAAAATATTTTTTAGACTCGTTAGCTCGTAAGCAAGCACGGTCCATTTATAGGGTGGATAAGCATAAGTTTACGAACCCATTTAAAGGGACTGAGTCTACAACATTTGACCTGTTAGACACAAAAATTAGGTTAATTAGGCCTGCAAATGAATAGCTCTAACATCACTATCACATCGATGGTGGAACCACGTATGTTACTTTTCTGTGCCTTCTTACAATCCGTTTGTTCCTCGTTTGATAGTTGGTTAATAGTACATTTTATGTTTTTGGTTTCATAAAGCTTTCACCTTTATTATTTGGGACCATATAACGCAACCCAACAAATTTATCATGAAAATAAAGACAAATGATGATAAGTTGTTGATATGAAAAGCAAATATCCAAATAATTTGATACAAGATAAAGATATAATCCAACTACTAGTCTTGATAACAAGATATTGAATTCTAACCATACATAATATTAGTTGAACTAAAAATCTTGCCACAATTTTAGGGCAAAAAACCTAAGCATTACACTATGCATCAAATGTCATACACAAGACAATTCAATCTGTCTATGATCCTTGAAACACCATTTTCTTGATCATAACTCTCTCCAATCTGTAAATTTACACATTCAGTAATGCACAACTAAGTGTAAATGTTTGTATGATATTTATCGATTTAATTATTATTAGTTAAATATACGTAGATTTGTTGCAAAATGATTATTATATACTTTAAACTACAACAGAAAAACATTGTAGCTAGTATGTATAACAGTTGTATTTGTAGCTTCTTTGCAAAATAATCGTTGGAAATTTGCATAAATTTACTCATTTCGACATACTTTAATTCCGTCTTTCTTTTGCATTTTGACCATACTTAGTTTGTAACGTTACAAACACAGTATTTAGAAAACTGATTTCACATTTAAAACGGTCCTTGATAATAGATTAGAAAAAATTGTATAAACTTTCTATGAATCAAAATAGTTGTTGTGCCATCTTTTCCACTTCTAATATCCCATTGACTAACAATGATAGCATAAAACTTGGAACAAATACTTTCCAAATGTGTACATGCATGTAACAACATTCAAACCCCATTATTTTTTGAAAAAAGAAAGATTTTATCCTTCTAATAGTAAATATTATAATTTTTTTTGTTTTTTTCTTCAAAAAATAATCTTTCTTATTTAATTGTAAAAGAAGTAAAAGGGTATACCTGAGCGTGGATGGTATGAAAGACTGTATCGTTAAGAATCGAGAAACTGGCATTGACGACATTGAAGCCTTCTTCATGAATTACACGTATTGTTTCAGTGAACAAGAACTTAAAATCGACCCCCGTGATTAGAATTGCTTCAAGAGATGAGCCGATTTCACGAACATCAATCTGAGGCGTTCTTTGTTGCCCCACCGACAAATTCGAGCTTTTTATTTCCTTTTCATCTCGAATGCTTTCCAGTTTCTTGATTCCCATCAAATTATCCTTTTCTTCATTCATTTTCTCCAGTTTTATTTGCAATTTCTTTATGTAATTTGCAGCTTCTTGTAGTTGATCTGGCAGTGATATCTCTTCCTGCGACATTAATTTACAAGAGCAAAGCTATCACTAACATGGGGATAACTAAACCTAGCAAAGAATTCCAAAACCTCAAGATTTTACCCTAAAGGCGGAAGATTTTTGCCTGAAATTTGAAGAAATAGTAACCCTAAAACCTGTTGATTAGCTCTACGAGAAATCTTGGGTAATTATTGGCTAAATATGATTTTCTTGAAATGTCAATGAGGATGGATCAGACTATATATAATTCATAAAACAAAATTTCAATTACTAAGTTGCCCAAGATAAGAACAAATTGGACATTTTATGTGCCAAATTCTTGGTACATGGAAATTGACCATTCGAGCTTGTTGATTTGCAAGATAACCACAAACTTTTGAGTTCCAATTACTCAATAACTCATCAAAGAAAATTGAACGACAAAAGATTTGTTCAGTGCATAATTTCTAAGCAGTTTGTGTGGTTCTTCAAGAACATTATTGACACAAAAAGATGGAGAAAGAGAGTAAAAACCCTAGAAGAATCATGAGGAACAAGAGAATGGAGTTGTGAGTAAAGAGCCTTCATGTGAATCCTTCTGTTTTTCTCAATGGTTCTTCTGTCAACCCTAGATGACGACGAACTACGATTGCATTCCATGATCACACCTCAATTGATCTCTTCACAAAATTATATATGGAATCTTAAGTGGTTTTATAGCTTCGATGCATTTCTCTTCACTCAAACTGGTCCTTTTATGGTGGTAGCAGACAAACAAGGTAGGGTGAAAACGATTTATTAAAGCAAAAACCCCCCATCCCCATGAATTACTTTTCCCCATTAAAGTAGCTTTTGTGGTATCCATCTTCATCAATTCGGACACTCGTACAGCTTAATCATACGAGTTTCTTGATTCGGTATTTGTAGACTGGAAGTCGTCGCGTACGTACTACGGCTCAATTGTATCACGAGTGTTAAAGTCTCATATCAACTAGACTTGGATTCGTCCTTCTCAAAATACGTTAGAATCTCTTTCGTCTTATTAACTGTCTTTTTTAGAGATCATTCTAGATTTTACATACATCAAATTTGATACAATAAACAATTTTTCTAAAAATACATTCCTTAAAACAACAACAATATGTTAAAAAGGAAAAAACAAATTCAGATCCCATGTCTATGGGGAGCGGATACCCGAAATAATGATGTCCAGCCACCAAAATTCTATTTCCCACTTGGTTAATTTGAAAACCCTTCTAGCCCTCCATGTTTTGGAAAATATCACTTTACATCCCTATAATTTGATCACTAACTAGTTAGCACTCTAACTTTGTTTAATTTTTCTATCTTATGAATTTTTTTACCAAATTAAACTTATCTGGTATATCCTATCCGTAGTTGGTCTAGACAGTTAGGATATGCGTACCTTACTGGTAAGAGGTTGTTCCTCAAAGACCCCTGACATCATGTATATGTAAGGAAGTGAAGGAATATTTCATCATTTTTTTTATTAACCTAGATATCTAACTCACTATGCGAGCCGACTAATCCCAGGGATAGCCCGGAGTCACCGCATTTGAACCTCTGTGGTCACAAGAGAATTTTTATTCCTCCTTGGATTTGAACTTGGGACCTCCTGGTACTTTTGACATTTAGAGCCAAACTCAAACCAATCAAGCACCACCCTTGTTTATGTGTCTTCACTTAATAAGCCTCTTAGTGGGATAATTATCTGTTGCTTGTTGGCATGTACCGCATTAAACATGTTTAATGTTCATTTGTAATGAAGTATGATAAACTCGCTCTACCGTAAATTCCCCCTGTTCAAGATTTTAGGCAAACAAACCCAATGGTCTTGTCGAGACCGGATAACCAGACGTTCACTATGCTTTCTTCCTATGCTACTGATATATCTTTCATTAATTAGACTTATTTTCAAAAATATATCTCGCAAACATCTCTTGTAATATATCATTTTAGTCATCTATGCGGATGAGCACTTTTCACTCATCCGTTCTTTAAAAATAGAAAAAGTGATAAGCGGATTTTATTTTGTCAAGCATATAGCGAACGGAGGTCAACATATATCATCGAAGTCCAACCCTTTCAAGTGTAAGGGGTCAAATGTAATTTACTATTAGTTTTTGCCTGATGAAAAATATATTGGGTTTCCATTGGTTCACTCACCCCTTTTCGTTTCTAATCATAATTACTAAAATACCCTTCATGTTTGATACACTTGGTTGACGACGTTTCACACACTGTAGCACTTTCTTGTGTGTGAAAAGAAACCAATGAAGAAAGAAGAAAAAGTTTGTATTGAATTAATTCATGCATGCCTTTCAAGGCTCCACACTAGTTGGTAGTTATTTTCACACTTCTATTTTCCAATAAAATATTATGTTTAATTATTATAGAATAAAACAAAAAAAATTAAACAGATCCAGTATTCCTTATTTCCAAATAGGAATTACTGGCGACGTATATAAAATCCATCATATACTCTACAGAATATAACGATGTTTTCGTAAAAACATCTGATTTAAGAAAAAAGTGTTTATAAAATAATTTTATTAAAAAATTGACTGTCTCAGAATAATATCAAAAAAGTTTGAGTAAAAAACTATTTTATGACATATGTATATATATATATATATATAATCTTAATAACTTTCGTTCTAAAATTATGGACTACAACTACACGTTTGTCATTGAAAATTTCATGTGATTAAATTCTGCATTAAAATTAAATGCGATTATAGAATACGGTTAATGTATGGATGTACCGACAACTTGGCCCATGAACTAGGTAAAGGTTAACGGGTTATGGTCGTGCATAATCATATGTGATTTTACATGTGAGTTTAGTGTAAAATCATATATGCTTTATTTGAATTGACCTTATGTATATAAGGAGGATCAAACGAGTAGACGGTCAACTTTCGAGGAAGGCAAATCACATATGAGATGACACGTCAATGTTGTCCACTTGTCCTTGGGAGAGGGCAGGTCAGATGTATACTCGGGGCCCACAAGAAATAGAGCCCCAATTTTTTTAGAATACAATACTATAATGGTAGTCAAAATAATTAGTAAATAAAAGATAATTTTTTTTAGAATCTAATAGGACCAAAAAATAATTTCGTATTATTTAAGGGTTGTGGATTCATAAATAAACTAACCAAAATATGGATAAATCCAAGCAAATTTTTCTTAAACCCAAGCGATCTTTTGGTGACGAAACGTATAACTTGTACAAATCTTTCCATTTTCCAAGTCGAACCAATCCATTCGTTCGTAGAGGTATTTGGGTCGCGATACTGCGAGGATGAGCTAACTCCAAAAACCCGTCCTCAGTTCGAAGACATCCTAACAGACCTGTAGACTTGAGCAGTAATGAGGGATTTTTTGAGATCGATTCACATTTGACATATACATATATTAATTAATTAGATTGGAAAATAAAATATGTGAAAAGTAAAAAGTTATTTGATTGTTCATTTTATAATATTGCTTATTGTCTCTCTAGGGTTTTTTTTTATCTTAAACTACTTGCCTATAAATCTTGATATATTCTCCATCATTCATCTCCCACTAATTCTTTTGATTACGTCGTCCGCACGAAAACTATTTTTGTATTAAAAATATAGTAGATTTCTTATTATTAACTATGAAAACTCATAAATTTTTAAAAAAATTACCAACTATATGAGACAGTCCATCTTATATCTGTTATTAGGATTTGAAAATTATTCTTCTTTTTCATACATTATTGACTCCTTATTTCCTAAAATTTACTGGATGAATTTCAAGTACTCTCATATTTCCAAAACAAGAATAAAATCTTAAGTTGTAACTACTATGGCCTTTTGATTATAAGATTGATAGTTTGGAAAAGGTCTGTTTTTACCCTAAAAGTTTAAAATGGTGATGAAAAACTTTAACATAGATGAAAACCTGACTCATTTATATTGATTTACATAAAATGTTACCCATAATAGTCTATTTTATTAACCTGGATATCCAACCCGCTATGCGAGCCGATTAATCCCAGAGCGACCACCTGCTTTGTAGATAGCCCGAAGTCACCGCATTTGAACCTCCGTGGCCACAAGGGGATTTTTATTCCTCCTTGGATTTGAACCTGAGACCTCKTGGTACTTTTGATCTTTGGAGTCAAGTTCAAACCAATCAGACACAACCCTTATGGTTCAGAATAGTCAATATTATGACCTCAAACAATGTCAATCTATATATTAAAGGTATATCATAGGATGTTTTTTATGGTAGAACAGATTGATGATGCTACGTAACTAATATGGTAAATAATATTAATTTAAAAATTGTTATTGATTGAATTTACTTCTAGGAATATTCATAAAACCGGTTTGTATGAATTATTAATATTTTTTGAATTCAATGTTATTTCTAATGATAAAAACGATAGACTAATTTTATTTTCGTACTTATCAAGGGTCTTTTTCTATCTTTTGCCTAGGGCTTATGAAAAGTTAGGAACGAGACTGCAACACATCTAGAAGGACACACATGACTCGTGTATGCAATAGTTGGTCAAATCATCGTATTTTTATTTCATGTGATTTTACTCTAGAACCACGTGTAATTTGACTAGTTTTGCATTTCTTGTAAGTTTATTGTGTCTTCTTTCGAACTATATTAATTAGAGCAAGAAAAACATTGATGGACGGTTTGAACCCTTGATTGCGTTTGTTACATCGGACAGGATAGAACGGGACAAAACTCAATGTCCCACATTTGGCGCAGCATGGGACAAAACATAAACTCACTGTCCCATGTTTGGTGCGACATGAGACAAGGACAAGAACTGGGACAACGTGGGACAAAAAAAAAACTTATTATTGTTCCACCTATTTAGACAAGAATGAGACATAAATTAAAATATTACTAATTAACCATCATTTAATATATAATCTTAATATGATATTTGTTTTAGTAGTCGTCACCGCTAATTGCAACCGCTGCCGCCGCCACTAGCCACCTTCGCTATCTCTATCTCCTTCTTCACTACAACAACCTCCTCCACAACCACCGTCATTCACCGACCACCACCGTCCATCGCCACCTCTACAACCACCATCGACCACCGACCACCACTGTTCATCGCCATCTCCACCTTCTCTAATACAAAATCTCTTCCACCATCTCGACAACCGTCGTTGACCATCGACCACCACCATTTATCGCCACCATCATGGGCCACCTCACCTCCACCATAACCACCACCATTGGCTACCACTACCATTGTACACCACCACCATCGGCAACCACTACCATCTTCGCGTCTTCCACAATCACTGTTGGCCACTGACCACCACCGTCTATCTCTACCACCACTAGTACCGTCGGCCACCTCCACCATAACCAACATCACTTTCACAAATTGCTAAAAATCTTCCACAATGAATAAAATAAAATCTTTTTCTTTGTATGGATCGAGTTTTTCAAACTATTATCAATTATATCCAATTTTTCATACAAATTTGGTACTATTACATATGTATGTATTTATATATATGAAAATTGTGTAAACATATTTATAAATTAAATTATTTAATTATTTCTTTTATTTGGGTTAATTATAACTATTATATGATATAAAAAAATTGTCAAATAACTTTAGGTGGCAAATTGTCTAGTTTTGTCATGTCCAGTCCTAATTGTACCAAAAATCAGACATACAGTTGTTCTGTCCAATCATGTTTGTGTAAACGTTACGTTTGTTTTGTTGCAATCCCGATATCAACCAATATTCAATTTCTAATTTTGAAAATTATTATTTTATATTTTGTTTTTAAATAAAGTATTTAAGAAAAACAATGATTTCATCTATACTATATTGTAAAACATTTGATAAAAACTCTTAAAAGCCACTTTTTATGCATAAAGTACTGTTTATTAATGCATGTTACTTAAAACTCAAGATTACAAGTAGATTGTGCGTAAGTAAACCTTATTAAAGCTTCATATCTGAATTCATGTAACTAACTGCAAATAAACATAATCAAATACAAAATAAACATCTCATTTTAAATATAAAAAATCTAAAATATAATTAGGATAATAATTGAGTACAAAATACTTAATTATTATATTTATAAAATGTTATATTATTAAACAAAAAATAAATTATTTCATTATTAAACTTAAATTAAATTATAATAAAAAATAAATTAAAGAAATTATATAAAAATGATAATTTTAAGTAACTGATTTAATATTAACATTGATATATATTTATTTTTTAAATTTTTATGATATTTTTAAATTTATATTTTATTCAAAAATAAAATCATTTGTTTTATTAAAAACAATAAAATCGTATTATAACATCAAAAGAGACAAAAAATAAAATAAAACATTAAAATCGAAATGTGTCTCACTATATTATGTGAATACCCTTTTTAGTTTACTTTAATAATGAAAGACAACGTGATTCATGTTGAAAACAGGATCCGAGAATGAAGCTTTTTCGTAAAATTTATCATAAAATAAGACTTTGATCTAAAACATAGGATTTTCTTAAAAGTATAAAATAAAATAAAATAAGCAGTTAATTGCTTAAATAAATATTCAGTATTTTTTCTTAAGTTTTTGACACTATATAAAATACCTTTTATTTAATAAAATAAAATTGATAAAAATGTGCAGATGACGGTTAATCTAATTAAAAGATTGTAATAATTATCAGGTTAATTAAATTGCATAAAAACAGGATATGTATTTTATTTTTATTCCCATTTTCAAGTTATTTTCAATATTTATATTTTAAGGAATGTCATGTCTTTTTATATAATTGATGAAATATATTATAGGGTTAGGTTCCGGTGAGAAGCGTAAAAAAGATCTTTATTTTTACATCAAACTTAATTGAATGTCAACACTAATGAGGTGCACCGAAATGCACCAAATCAATTCACTTCTAAATCACAATTCATAAGTTGACATGAGATTAAAAGTGATGAGCAGTTCATATCTCTTCTTACATTTATAATCATAATTTTTCTTCTCACATGATCATTCGTCATATATTATAATTATATATAAGCACGCAAAGTAGTTATTGTTGAAATTTAAGAGGTACCACTTACATTTTATACCCTTATAATTAGTTACTTAATTTACTTTATATCTCTTTCTGTTTCATTTTATAATCTTATCATACATAATCGTATATTAACTAAAATATATTAAAAAATGTTTCATTTTTTACAAGTTATACTATTATAATCGTCTTATCATTGCCTTCAGAATAGGCTCAATATTGAATATTTTTTTATTTAATCATATTATTAAATAACATAAATACGTACTGGATTATTTTTAAAACTTTCATTTTATATCTTATCGTTATCGTGTATAAATTCAACTAAATTCAATATTATTATTATCTTAGTAATAATAAAATAATATATTTTATTATTTTAATCATGTATAAATTCAAACCACACATTAAAAAATACAAAAA
>NC_037539.1:15804314-15812300 GCF_001531365.2 Cynara cardunculus var. scolymus | reverse complement strand
TTATAATCAATAAATAATTATCACTTGTAGTCTGTCTATATACCTAAATTACCAGTATCAAATCAAGTGTAGTTATCAAGATAATATTGATGCACATATTTTTCCCTTTGATATTCTTGCAAGTTTTTCCTTTAAAATCTTTTTACCGATTAACATCCAAGTAAGTTCATATCTTTATTAAATAGTTTTGTTTTTTGTTACAACAAAATTTTACATTTGACTGCAACATATTCTAGAAACAATGTTATTTCTGGCAGGCTCTTTTTGATTTTGATGACATGGTAAGAAGCCAATAAACTTTGCATACATCAAAACTTTTTCCAATGAAGTCTCAAACAGGAAAACTCTTGAAGGTTGAATTTTGATTATTTGCAGATTATCTAGAATAAGAGGGAGAGAGGTTCTTGGGAAGAAAGCATAGAGAAATGATTTCAATAGGTTCAACATCATGCATGTGGGTCAATCTAATATTATAAAGTCGCATTATCTACATTTAATATTCACTCATCAACTATTTTATGTTTTCAAGACGGTGTATAAAATTTAATCCAACATTTTGTAGATGCAATAAATTGCTTAAAATCACAGAGTAATTTCAATATTTAATATATCATATCCTTTTACATAGTTCTATTTCGATAAGTTCGTCTTATAGTTTTTTCTTTTTTGAAAAATGTAATACTATGATATTTTTAGTATTTACAAATACCGTTGATATTTCAAAGATGGGATGAAGACTGAAGTTGTCAAAACAAAGTCCTCAAATTCTTTTGAGATTTAAAGATGAACTATTTCTTCAAAAAAAAACCCTATTTGATGGATGATTGTTATAGGCTTCAACCTTCGTATTTCTCATTTAGTTATCATAATATCATTTTACTTGCAAACGACGCCATAATTAAAAGGGTAGAACATTTTATAAATAAATAATTAATTTTTTATTTACAAGAAAGTTTTATATTTAGCTGCATTGCAGCGGGTACAAAACTAGTATATATATGAAAAAGTTCAAACAAGTACATTCATTTAATAAAAATGTGATGACACTCTTTTTACTATAGTGAATCATATATGATACACATATGGTGATGAATGATATACGGGCGACCTTTGGCACGATCCTAGGTCACAGGCAAGTCGTCCACACATTATCAGAGTATTGTTCCATGTGGTTTTCTATAATAAAAAAGTGTTCTCACGTATTTATAAAATAAAAATGTTATCGTTTGAACCTCCATATCTATAATATATTATAAAACATTTGACAAAAACTCTTAAAAACCATTATTTATGCATGAATTACTGTTTATAAATGCATATTACTTAAAATTTAAGATTACAAGTAAATTGTGCATAAGTACAATTTAATTAAAAATTCATTTTTGAATTCGTATAACTAACTGCAGATAAATATAATCAAATACAGGAAAAACTTCTCATTTTAAATATAAAAAATCTAAAATATAACTAGAATAATCATTGAGTTCTAACAGAATCATTATCTTTATAAAAGTTATATTGTTAAGCCAAAAATAAATTATTTCGCTATAAACCTAAATTAAATTATAATAAAAAGGATGAAGCAATGAATATTAAAGGTAAAACTGAAAGTAAAGATATTGAATTGATAAAATGTTAGAGAAAGCAATATGGAAATATAAGAAGTTACTTGGTGAACATCATCATCTTGGTATCTATGATTGCTAATGTTAGCATGATTTGAATGCGCTAAAACTGGAGCAAGATCAATGATGTTTATGTAGTCAGGAAGACTGAATGTACATCAATTATCATGAATGTAATGTAACCATATAATATCATAAACTTGATCGGTCTGGAAAGTAAATGAAGTATGCCAGAGATTGGAAGGAAGAACGAGAAGTATGCCAAGAGTGTCACTGCCAGATTAGACAGAGGATTCTTTTTTGTATATAATGATGTTACAATGTTGGAACCATGAGGTATATCGGTGAAAAGAGGAAATAATATAGTATTTATGTCATAGTAATTGAAAATGTATGATTTGAAATTAGTGGCAGTGGATGTGGAGCTCGAAATATGGAGGCATTAGAGAATGGATTACATAGCATATACTCGATAGCAAAAGACATCTCAAGGACAACTGAAAAGTACATGTATGTATAAATGCATAAATATGAAAATGTGTGATGTTAGATGTATAGATGAATTATGAAAGAATTTACAATGAATATGACGAATGCTTGCATGTTGCCATATTGTAGATAATAGTAATATGATGGTATCTATATAGAGTAATCTTTAGTGACATTTGGAATAACCAGTTAGACTTGAATGCGTTCACTTATAATTAATGACTATCATAGGAGTACTCGAGTAGAGCAACTCGAAAAGTTATGTGATAAATACCAGCCGGTTTGTCGAACTAACATCGAAAAGAAAAGAGCCGGATGGATGGATCGAAGGCAGTCCATCGTTCATTAGAAAATATTGCTCAAGTTAGCGATAGATAGAAGATTATATATTGGGATGCGAATACGAGTTATTCTCAAGGATGAATGGATGTTTAGAACTTCAGACAATAAAACAGTTGATATGGTGAAATTTATGGCATAATATATCTAATTTAAGAAAGTTTTTAGTAGGCAAAAAGAAAGTCGTAACTCTTAAAGATGTTAAGAAAATATAACAAAAAAAATTAAGAAGCAACGGGATTTCTTTTTTGAATGTTCAATGAAGACGTCATAATAGTTCGGAGTCTACTTGGGAACTTGATAAGGGGACGAGATTGAGATGCCCTCATTTATTTGCATAGGGAAAATTTCGAGGACGGAATTTTGTTAAGGGGGAAAGTTTGTAATAACAAAAAAAAGGAAAATAATTGATAGTTGTTAAATTTCAAGGACCGGTAGTGTAAATGCAATCGAAGTGAAGGGTTTAGACTCTAAAATTGAATGTAATTCAATGACATGAAACCTAATAGTCATAAAACCTCGGGCCATTTATCATAGCCTTATCGCTTCCTCTTCCGTAAAACCGCCAATGACTTAGTATAAAACGAGAGTTTGTAGGTTTATGTGAATTTTGGTCAAGAAGGGGAACTATTGTGAGTAAAGACGACGGTGAATGCTGAAACGAGAGTTGATGGTGCTCTATATCGTAGCTAGTTTGACGTCAATCTATAAGTGATTCGTACCGATCCTCTCTAAATATTGTTTACTAGATAATCCCGCTAGTTGTTCGATTAATTAGGTAGGTTTCAGTTGGGCAACGGTGCCAACAGTCACAATAGCACTTCCACCGTTCTACACAACGGTAATCTCAGTGATACTAGGTTGTCAAACAGTGATCCTCATATCGATTCTAAAAGATATAAATTTTGGTTCACGGGTGTATCAGTCCGATATACTTTTATAATGGATGGCCCGACGTTTCACCGCTATGATGGATCGAAGCTTACATACCTTGAGAACTCGTTGTGTTAGGTTTATTAAGCAAGATATTTCTTGTTATTAGGCTCATTGGTCATTGTATTTGAAAGAAAGAAAGAAAAATAAACAACTCGAAACAGTAGGTGGATCACGGGTGACGAGTGTATTGAGAAATCGAAATGGGTACATATATATACACACACCATGCATGCACCAACCTTGCATAAAGAGTTAGCATGCATATATATATATATATATATATATATATATATATATGTGTGTGTGTGGGGGGGGGGGTTTGACTTGTTAGAGCATATATGTTCATACATACATATATATATATATATATATATAATATGTTTCAAGGCAGAATGTAAATGCATATACATATTAAGTTATTAGTGTGCATACATGCATGAAAGAGTCATCCAAATAGTTCCAAATAGTTTTCATGCCATCATATAAATATGTATCTATGTATGCACGTGTATATATATATATATATATATAGACATATGTATATATCGATGTATGAGTTGAAATAACGACGTAAGCAATGTTGTCGGCTTGACGTGAAAAAATAAATTGTAGGCATTGAAAGTCAACAAGAGAAATTGATGTTTATATCAGAATAAGGCCAAGTATTCATGACATATTAGGAAGTCGTGAAAGAATAAATGAATAACGTCGGAGAAAGTGGAGATAGTTGAATGGATGAAAGGTGTGAAAGAATTTAAGATGAGAAGATAAGCAAGTACATCATRGACTCCACACTCATCTTAGTATCTATGAGTACTAATGCGAGCATGATTTGAATGTATCAAATTGGAACACGTGTATGATGATCCATCGTTGAATGAAATGTTGGAGTTATTAGATATGGTGGAAATTTAGCGATGGTAATTGCCAAATCAGAGTTAAGAAAATGATACAGTAGAATACTCAATATTAAAAAGGGATGTATATCAATATTACGAGGTTTTAGTAAAAAAAAACATTCAATAAAATGCAAGTGCATAAGCTCAAGGAAGATAAAGGACCAATAGTTTTTTTAAGTGGTTGAAGGTAAGCTTTGAAGAAAAATCCGACATATTGTGTTACGATGACTAATGGAATACCAGTAAAGTGGTAAGTAATAAATATGAAATGTTGATGATGTCACAAGATTAGTTGGAATAGTCGATGACAGAGATATATAATGATGCATGGCAATACAGTTACAATCGGCCAAATACAATTAAATTTGATGAAATTAACAAGGATTACATGATGATATAGATAGAAAAAGAATTATAGGTTAAGTTGATTCTTATGTGTGTTCAGTCTATTTCGAAAAAAATATCGAGTGTATGGCAATCACACCCATATTGCTTACGTTAAGAAACTTTATTTGAAATTATAAGATTTGAAACAAGTACGGATCCAAGGATTGGGGAAGAAAGGCGAACAATGTTGGATGAAGCATATATGTCTAAGCATACATGACATCATGGAAGTGATATAATGTATAAAAGCCTAAGAAGGAGTCGACATTAAAACACCGTCATTTATTTAAGACAAATTTCGAGGACAAAATTTTGTTAAGGGGGAGAGTTTGTAATAACGCTTATACAAATGAATCTCGTTGGGATGAATAAAAAAGCATTTTATATCTTTAAGGGTTTTGTATATCAATTTGTGAAAGTTTGTAGTTATTTTTCACTTATGCTAAAATAAATAACATTGTATGCCAAAAGGCTTAAACGGCCAATAATTTAATTTCAAGACTCTTGCTATTCATCTACCCATAACTGTTCACATGCATTAAGTATATATATGGGGAGGTCTTCAAGCAAAGAGATGATAAATTATCGGGGAAGGAAACTCGTATAAGAGAAGGGAAAGATGAGGATGGTTTGGTGAAACGCAACAAGTTTGATGTGTCTTTTTTGGGAGAACATGAGGAACTTCGAGGAACGGTTTGGACTTATGACCTGTATGGTGAGTTCATGTGATTTATTTTTTAAAATGGTTGCATGCCTTATTATCCACAAGTTGTTTGAAGTTTCTCAAGATTTTTGATATGCTATATATGCGTGAAAGGTTCGATATTTTTATAATATGTGTTTTGAGTATTCGTGTGTCAATGGGAATGTACTACAATATGATTTGTAAAGACGAGCATGTTTTGTGAGCTTGTTTAAGTCGTAAGTGCGGACATGCTTCGTGAGTTCGCTAGGTAATATTGTTGTGTGAGGTAGACATCTCCCATGACGTCGTTGCTTTGTGATGTAGTCACCCACTGTAATACCTTTATTTTGTGAAAAATATTATTCTCATCAAGGCATGCTTAATTTATGAAGCTTAGTGAAAAATTGTTTACTGTAAAAGTTGTTGTATTTAATTATATTTATCTGTAATTAGTTACATGAATTCAGATATGGAGCTTTAATAAGTTGTACTTACGCACAATCTACTTGTAATCTTGAGTTTTAAGTAATATGCATTAATAAACAGTACTTTACGCATAAAAAGTAGTTTTTAAGAGTTTTTGTCAAATGCTTTATAATATAATTTAAGTTTAATAATGAAATAATTTATTTTTGGTTTAATAATATAACATTTTATAAAGATAATAATTAAGTATTCTGTTAGAACTCAATGATTTTAGATTTTTTTATATTTAAAATGAGATGTTTATTCTGTATTTGATTGTGTTTATCTGCAGTTAGTTACACGAATTCAAATATGGAATGAAATTGGATAGGAATGAACGAGTTTAAGAGTTTTTAAGAATTTTAGCCAAATGTTTTATAAGATAGTATAGATAAAAAGAAAACAGAAGGAAAATAATCATAAGTTTCCTCCTAAAATATTCTTTCTCAAAAAACATTGGATTTTACCGAATTATTGGTATTTTTTGAGTGATCACGAAAATTTCCTTGAACGATTTTTGTAAGTGAAAATCATTTGTTTTGTAATGATTTGTTTGTAACTTAATTGAATTAAACCGTCCTAATTTGATGAGACTCTCATATTAAGAGATGTACATTTATGCATCACTTTTACAACCCTACCATTTGCTAAAAGAAGACGCATCATTTTCTACCAACATCAACCCAACCCCCTTTTGATCAAACATAAGTTGTCACCATATGTTATGCTTGATGATCAATGGTTGTTGTTTCTTTTCTCTTTTCATCAACAACATTATATATATATATATATATATATATATATATATATATGGGTTAGTTTAAATGTTAACCAAGATTATTGTGTTAACTTTGTTAACCAATCTTGACCATTGATTCTTACAATAAACGGTTGTGATTAATCATGATATAAAATTAATTTTTTAAATTTACAATTTCAAAAAACATATGTGAACAAAGGGAAAAAGGGTATTTAGGTAATTTTCTTTTTTATGCAACTCCCATATTATTAATTGGGAGTTACAAAATTAAAAAACCTCATTCTTTTTGTTAATGTAAGAACCATATGAACACACACACATATATATAGACATATGAACAGTATGTCAACCGTATGAACATCTTCTGTATATTCATGAACCAACTCTGTTGTATGTACATGAACATGTATGAACCAAGGCATCTAGGATTGTGTGTTTTCATACGTGCTCACATGTCTTCACATGTTCTGTGTGTGTATATATGGATTCATATGAACATCTAGTGACTTGAATAGACATGAACACTTATGAATCACGTATCTAAGCCTGTGTGGTTTCTAATGTGTTCATATGTCTGTGTGTGTCCCTATGTCTTCATATGAACATCTAATGCATTATGTGTTAACTTCATATGTCTTCACTTGTAAAATGATTGAATATCTCAACAGAGTCAGCTCCTGAATATACAGAAGTTGTTCAACAGGTCAGCTGCAGTCACTTTTTTTGCAAGATAAGTGAGAAATATCGATTAAAACGAATGCAATATCATATTAATCCATTACCAATACAAAAGCTTTGATCATTGTCTTCACTTCCGGAACTTGAAGTCCGATTGTCATCGTAAACCATTTTAACATTCTCATTCTCATTGTTGTCGATATGTTTTCCAATGGGTTTATTCAAATGAGCTTGGACGATATCGAAAACTTTACTATCGGTAATCCTTTAACAATAACATTATAGATAGATAAATCAAATTTAAAAAATAATCACAAATTGAAAAACAAGATCAATATTAAATCATCATCAATTATGGGATTTTTATATTTTCTAACTCCCAATTAATGATATGAGAGTTACACAAAATGGTAAAATTACTTAATTACTCTTGTCATTAACATATGAGATGTATGTAAACCTAAAGAAAAGATTGATTTTCATTGGTTGAGTTTGGTTGACAAAGTTAACACAATTGAACCAAGCGCTATATATATATATATATATATATATAGGGTTGGGTTCACGTGAGACCAGCTTGTTTTCGTGAGACCCGTGAGACCACATTTTTACACGTAACCTTCACAACAAAAACACTGTGAAAGTTTTAAAAAGTTACCTTCACAGCATTTTGCTGTGAAGTTTCAAGTGTAAAATGTTGGTCTCACGGGTCTCACGAAAACA
>NC_037539.1:15797931-15802409 GCF_001531365.2 Cynara cardunculus var. scolymus | reverse complement strand
GGTGAACACGATATGAACAAGAGGTGAACACGATATGAACAAGGGGTGAACCTTAAACAGTGTGGATGCATGTATAAAACTCCAATTGACAAAGGATCGCTTCTGAATGTGTTTATAATGAAGAAACTATTGTTCACAAGCTGTTCATATCGTGTTCATATCTGTTTTTTTCTTTCTTTCATGTAGCAGTTATTCTTATTATGTTCATATTGTGTTCATAAATGCTATGCAGTCCAAGTTCATATATATGTCAAATTTTTGTTCGTATTTAACACAAAGGTTTATATATTTATAGTTGTGTTCATATGGTTCTTACATTAACAAAAAAATCATAGAATTTTTTATTTTGTAACTCCCAATTAATTAATGATATGGGAGTTACATAAATTTTTTACCTAAATACCCTTTTCAACTTTGTTCACTTATCTTTATGAAATTTTAAATTTAAAAATAAAGTTTTTATCATGATTAATCACAACCGTTTATTGAAAAATTGGATGGTCAAGATCGGTTAACAAAGTTAACATAAAAACTTTGGTTAACATTTGAACCTGACCTTATATATATATAAGAGGAACCAACTCTTTCTTGACTCGCACATTCAATTTCTTGGAGGAGTACCAACTCCATCCTTACATCTTCCAATTGATGTATTGTAATAAGATCTAAATATTTTAAATACCGTTAATAATATATTTCTCTTTAAATGAATGCTAATTATATAATTTAAATATAAATTTTGTAATGATGATGAATAAATGTGTGAAATTGTATAAATTTATCTATAAATTCAATATTATAATTTTCTAATTGGTAAAAAAAAAACAATTTTAAACAAATTCAGACATTTATCAGTTTAGAAAAAAGAAACAGTCTTACTGATTCAGATTTCAAACTTCAGCACCACCTCTTATTAATCAAAAATGAATTTAGACTTTAACACTTCTTAAAAAATAAATTAATACCATCTATATAATAATGAGAAAACTTTCAAAAGACGATATGATGATTAAAAGGGGACTAAGGCACATAAATACTTGACTGAGGTGATGAGCAAGGTCTCTCTCAACCAAAACCATAAAAAAGTTTCTTTAAGTATATCAAGCAACGTCTATCATACAATCAGTTTGATTGTATTTCTTTTTATAGTAACCATAAAGATGGTGCCTGATTGGTTTGAGCTTGGCTCTAAAGGTCAAAAATACCAGGAGGTCTCACGTTCAAATCCAAGGAGGAATAAAAATTCTCTTGTGACTACGGAGGTTCAAATGCGATGACTCTGGACTATCTGCAAAGCAGGTGGTCGTCCTGAAATTAATTAGCTCGCATAGCGGGTTAGATATCCAGGTTAATAAAAAAAAAAACTACCAACATTGGTAGTCATTAAACTTTTTGACAAAGACTCCCAATATTGATAGTCCTCAGATTTTGGTATAAAACAGTGACAAATTTGGTTTTGTAGAGATGCACAATTACCAGTCATAAGCGACCCTCAAAATCCCAGTCTCAATGCAATATGGTTCTTAGCTGATCATTATAGTCTGAAAATTAGGCCTGACTAGATTCGATTTTGTTTTGGTGTTCTAAAAAGACCCAGTCTTCTCCGCGAAAGAATATTGCAATATTCAAACCCTTATAAATCAATCATTGACCAACCCTGTAGCCGGTCCTTTTTCCTAAAATCCTTAACAAAGGTCTAGCCCTTTGAGGTCCTGTCCTCAAAATGTCATGGACACCTCTAATTACTGACTTGGTGTAACTATATTTTCTTTTTTATTTTTTTTAATCCATTCAGATCTTGAAGTCAATATATCACAAACAACATACAAAATAATTTCAAATTTAAACGGTTTGATTTGACGATTCACTCCCATGTTGATTAATCCATCAAAACTTCAAATACGATGTTGGTACAAATGCAAAACAAAAACCAATCTCATAGATATTGGGAAAAAAAGGTGGTTTTGTTAGCATCAAGTGGACCACCTTTGTGATTGAAAATGGGTCAAGTCATGTCTAGAAAGAGCTTAGCATGTGGACCCTCTCTTAAAGTGGGGAGTAACCAAACCAACATGATGGATGACCATAACTTTGTGTGGATGTCATGTCATGTCATGTAGTTTGTTATCTTGGGAGCATTTTGGCTTAAAATTGGTCCATAATGATTGGAGCAATTCATAATTATACATTACGTATAGTATAGTGTTGTTATTACACTTTAATGCTTATGTTGTTGAAATAATTAAGGGTACAAGTTAACTTTGATTGGTAGCACAATTGCTAAGAGAGAGAGTGGGTTTGCTCCCCAAAGATTACTGGTTTAAGTCCTTCCAACGTCACTGGAAGGTTTGTCTGACTATTAAGTCTGAGGATCTCATGAGATTAGTTGAGATGTGCACAAGTTAACCCAGTGTCCACAATGATTTAAAAAAAGTAAGGGCTCGTTTGATTTGCGGGATTTGTGATTGACCACTTCAATCCCGTGTTTGGTTTAGAAGAAAGTTCATAATTGAAATCACACAAACATGGATTTGAAAATCCCTTTGACGTAGTTGGTATTTAATAAGATTTGTTTGTAATAATGTTTTATAATATGTTAAAAACACTTGTTTTATAGTTTCTTTTTATAAATAATGAATTTCAAATTCTAATTAACCAAACGCACCAAAAATTTTAGATCCTTCAAATTTCAAATCTTTCTACGAAATCCAAATCCCTAAAAAACATAGTGTTCAAACCAAACGGGTTCTAAGGAGGTGTTTGGTTTAATGGAATGGTTTTGCGGGATTTGGATTTCGTTGAAGAAATTGGAATTGGAGAAATTTGGATTTAGAAAGGATTTGAAATCACTGGTTTGTTTCTTTTGTTAGATTTGGATTAAAATGGAAATCGATTCATTATAAATAATTTATAAAAATAAATTATGAATAATTAGGTTATCATTTTCTTAATTAATTGTTATTTGTAACATATTTTATGTAAAATTCAAAATCCTTTGTCTATTGAGATTTCAAGTTCATAAAATCATTCAAATCAAACCTAAAATTTAATTTCAAATCTAATTCAATCAAACGTGATCTAAAGAGTAATTTACATTTTTAATCCCTATAGTTTGTTGAAAGTTTTTATTTTGGTCTTTATAGTCTTGAAATTATGATTTTCATTCCTATGGTTTATAATTCATTATCTTTATGATTTAAATTTTATTACTTTTTTTCATTCATGTGGTTTACAATTCATTTATGTTTTAGTCTTTCATACTTAAAGGTATGTTTTGAACTCAAGGATAAAAATATAAATGAATTACAAACAATAGAAATGAAAATTGAAATTTAAAAACCATAAGGAAAAAATTCGTAAATTTTAACAAACCATAGGGACAAAAAATGGTAATTTACTCAAAAAATAATAGAGTAAATTACATTTTTCTGTCCTTGTGATTTGCTAGAAGTTATAAATTTCGTCTTTGTGGTTTTGAAATTACCATTTTGGTCCTTATTGTTTGAAATTTATTTCTATTTTTGTCCTTGAGGCTAATTACTACTCATAAGTACGAGAGATTAAAATAGAAATAAATTTTAAACCACATGAATGAAAAAAGACAATAAAGTTTAAATCATAAAGATGAAAAAAATAATGAATATAAACTATATGGATAACAATCATAATTTCAAAACCATAAGGATGAAAACAGAAACTTTCAAAAAATCATAGGGACTAAAAACGTAATTTACTCAAAAGAATAAGATAAAAAGTTGGTATGATTAGGAGGATAAGGTAAACCCGGCAAAGGCTGCATGTAATGGGCTAAAAGAGTTTGGGCCCATTCAATTATATGGGCCACATAGATTCCTCATGGAGTGGGCCAGGACTTCTATAATTGCGGTCCTCATAAAAAGTGATGGGCTTTCATTATTCATCACGTTTTTATATATCAATATATTTTAAATAGGAAAAAGTCTAAAAAAATCCAATGAACTTTAATGTTTGGAATGATTAAGTTTTTTGACATTTTAAAATCTGTTAAACAACTCTTTGAACTTTCTAAAACCTATTATATACGTTCTTATGACCTATAAAACTCAGGGAAAAGTCTAAAAAAAAACCAATGGACTTTAGTATTTAGAATCATTAAGCTCTTGGACAATTTTTTAGAATAAATAAATCTTTGGACATTTCAAAACATGTTAAATAACTTCTTAAACTTTCTAAAACTTGTTAGATACATCTTTATGACCTATACAACTAGTTAATGTGGTAAAATAATGGAAAAACTACAAAAAAAAAAAACTAATGAACATTCATATTTTGAACGATTAAGTCTCTAAACATTTTTTGAACCAAAAAATATTTAGATCTATAAAATTAAACAAATATAACAAAAAAGTACTTACATTTAAAAAAAATTACATTTAAAAAAGATTTTTGATAAAATTTATTTGAATAAAAATAAAAATATATTATGTCAATTAATTTTC
>NC_037539.1:15778743-15797695 GCF_001531365.2 Cynara cardunculus var. scolymus | reverse complement strand
AATTTGAAAAATCACTGATATAATATCTTTTATTTTTAATTAAAATAAATTTTATCAATAATTTTTTTAAATGTAAGTATTTTTTTTGGTATATTTATTTTATTTTATATAATGTAAGTACTTTTTTGGTTCAAAAAATATTTAGAGACTTTATCGCTCAAAATATGAATATTCATTGGCTTTTTTTACATGCTTTCTTTTTTGGCTTTTTTTCAAAATTCATTTTTAAATGTAATTATTTTTTTTTTGTAAATGTAAGTACTTTTTTGTTATATTTGTTTAATTTTATAGATCTAAATACTTTTTTGTTCAAAAAAATGTTTAAGAACTTAATTGTTCAAAATATGAATGTTCATTGGGTTTTTTTCGGATTTTTTCCATTATTTTACCACATTAACTAGTTGTATAGGTCATAAGAATGTATCTAACAGGTTTTAGAAAGTCCAAGGAATTATTTAACATGTTTTGAAATGTCCAATGATTTATTTGTTCCAAAAAATTATCCAATGACTTAATCATTCCAAACACTAAAGTCCATTGGGTTTTTTAGACTTTTTCCTTTAAAAAAAATTAAGTATCAATTATATTTTATACGTGCTTGTGTTGTATATAAATAGCGATAACAAAAAATTAATTTTACTTACAATTATATATTTATACGTGCTTGTGTTGTATATAAATATTTTTTTAGCTTTTTTTAGTGTTATTATGACTTGATGTAAATAACGTCGATTTTCCATAAGAAAGAGCCTTGATTGGTTTAAAAACATGTGACGG
Organism: Cynara cardunculus var. scolymus; assembly: GCF_001531365.2. NCBI lineage: Eukaryota > Viridiplantae > Streptophyta > Magnoliopsida > Asterales > Asteraceae > Cynara > Cynara cardunculus. The sequence continues at coordinate 15,796,918 of NC_037539.1, read as the reverse complement.
AAGGTTGGAACCTAATAGACTTAGAGGTCGTTTATCAAACGCTTACCCGGGTAAGCGCTTACCAAGTAACATTATCTCAACGCATGAATATGATAAAGACCAAGAAGCGAGACAAAGACCAAGAGTCTTACCCAGTAAGTGAGGGCGACGACTCTTACCATGGTAAACGCTTACCGGGTAAATTGTTGCATACGATGTCGTTTTGGTGGACTCAAGTCTTACCCAGTAAATAAATAGTAGTGTTAAATTTTACCGGTAAACACTTATCGGGTAAGTGTTTGGTAAATGGCCCCTTAGCCAACTTGCTTTTGTAGTAGCCGGTAGGTAATGTCTATTTTATCATAAGAAAGTTCTAGTAATAGTTGGTTCGAACTCGATAAACTTAGTTCACGCTAATATTAAATACCATGGTTAACAGAAAAAGATGATCAGATTTTTTTATAGTTGTGCATATGAACAACCTTTGAAGGTTAGAAAAAGGGTTGGACTCAAGCTTCAGTCTCGATCGATTACTTATAACTAATTTAAACTTGAATAAATAGCGTTACAATTTGTAAAGTTGTTACGTTTATCATCTTGTCAAAATAAACGACGGACTTTTCACAATATTAGTCCTAAACAGGTAGGTACCTTATAACAACTCCTTCCACATGGATAGAAAATGAGATTTTTGTGAGCTCCTTGTAGACCGTAAGTTGTGGGTCCCCAATAACTTCAACCATCGTTTTAAGTTGGATTTAAAATTATCAGCATGTTGTTTTGGGTTTTGGGGTATTACAAATGGTATCAGAGTCGATCCTTATACCATTGAGATGGTGGGGCAAAACCTCATCGGGTATGATGAGTCCTCGAGGGAGGGGATGTTTGTAATGGCGAAATTCATATGACATTGCTAATTACAAGGAGAAAGATTTTGAACAAGCCTGATGAGGATGTAAGAAGTTTAAGTGGGGGAGTTTGTAACAACTCCTTCAACATGGATAAAAAATGGGATTTGTGAGCTCTTCATAAACCTCAAGTTGTGGGCTACCAGTAACTTATACCATGATTTTAAGTTGGATTCGAAGTAAGGAGTTTAAGTGGGGGAGTTTGTAATAAGTCCTCCAACATGTATAGAAAATGAGATTTGTGAGCTCCTCATAAACGTCAACTTAACCATGGTTTTATGTTGGATTAGAAGTTCTGAGGTTAGCCTCTTTGGGGTGTTGCATACTCCAATCCTCCAAGAAGCCTAAAAGAACTTGGGGGCTATTTGGTTGGTTTGCCATAAAGTCCTGTATGGATAAAATCATCTATATAGATAAAGTTGTCTGTATTGATATATCTAAATTGTTGTTCGGTTATTCTGCTGAATAAACCATCTTAATAATGAAAATGACTATTTTACCCTTTGATTTAAACAACATTAGAGATCAATAAGATTGCATTTAACAAATCAAGAACCCATATCAAATAACAACAAACACATTTTTGTGAATCAATGTTTTTGACAACTTTCTTAGAACTTTTTGTAAATCAATCTAATTACATCAAGCAAGTCAAGAAAACAGATTATGATCAAAAGCAAATCTATGTATATCAAACTTTTTTACAGGATCTCTAACTAAAGAAAAAAATAAGACGAGTACCTAAACCAAAACCCAATACCCAAATACAAGATTGGGGAACCTAAGCATAAAAACAAGATCTAGATTGAGATCTACAACCAAACCCAAACCCAAAATCCAAAATACAAGATCAGTAACCAAAGCTTAAAAACAAGATCCAAATCAAGATCTACAATCAAAAAGGAAATTATGAAGAACCAAAGGATGAAGAACCAAACAGAAGATCATGAGAGAACCTTAGAGACCGGCTATGAAATCCACGACCAGTAGACCGTCGTATTTCCCAACGAGGAACTGGGCGATTGTCGGAGAACCTTAGAGATCGACGGAAAACATTGGGATCTAGGGAGAGAACGAGATTAAAATATGTTGGATCTATGGAAGAAAAAATGATCAGGTTGTTTTTTTTGTTTACTTAGGGTATGTTTTACTAAAGGGTAAGAATGTAAAAAAAATGACTGAGTGGATATGACTTCCGTTTTTGGATTGAGCGAATAAGCCTCTTTCTGGTCCATTAAGTCACTTCCGAACAATTACATATGACTTGGTGAATAAGCCATACATGCCATACAGTCTATTAAGCCGTTATCGAACAACCCCTAAGAGTAGTTTGGAATAAGATTATTGAATGTATAGAATCGATACATTGTGACTAATCTAATTCGGTCATTTTTGATCATTACTTAAAAAATAATTTAAAAGAACGAGCACTACATATCAACTTTACAAATAAAGCATTAAACTCATAAAAAAGAACTTTAACATCATTATGCACATAAAAGATGAATTCAATTAGCATTTCACATTTTTGGGGCCATTGGAATACATGGTCTTAACGTGTCTTTTGCTTTTATTTGTTGCAATTCTAGGGTTGAAAGCGACATTTATGGCATGACTCTTGTGGCACTACACAAATCATTATCTTGGATTATCTCATTTTGAGTAAACTTCATTTTTGGTCCTTTCAAATTTCTTGATTTTGGTCTTTACAGTCGATTTCATAGAAATTTATCATCGCATTTTTTTGATTTTGCTTTGTTTTGGTCCTTCCCATTAAAAAACCCGCTAAGTCAAGAGTGTTTTGAACTTCTTTTTTTTTTTGTCTTTTTTCTTATTTTCTTTTATAAAAACTAAAAACTAATAGTTTGTTAGTTATATAATATGATATAATATTTGCTACATTATATTATATATTACACACATACATATATATATATACACGCCTACGGATCGTGAAATCCCTGCTTTACTGTCGGCCACCCTCTTCAATCCTCTACACCACTGGTTACCTTTACTGTTCACCTCATCTCCTACATGACCCACCTGTAACTCCATTCAAAATCCAATTCCATCTCTATAAAAAAAAACCTACCTCATCTCGCTAGAAAACTAACCTGCAACTCCCTTAAGAACCTACCTTTTCTATTGTTCAACCAAACTAAACCATATGCAAGGAACCACAACGACAATGGAAATGAGAAATGAGTAAAACCTTTGAAATTAAGGTCAAAACCCCAACTTTTCTTCTTCAATGGGTATGTGTGGGTTTTGATCGGAGGAGGAGGGAGTCCGAAGGGGTGGAGGTGACATTGATGGTGGGGTTGGTCTTGTGATTTAGAGCATGTGGTGAAGAGGGAGGTATGAATGTGTAGAAAGTCAACTGATCCAATTCGATATCCAATTGTGGTTAGATCGGATTGAAAAATTTCAACATTCAATTTCGATTGGTCAGTTCTTGGATGGTAGTCCGGAACCGACCGATTGAACCTACCAACATCAAATTACTCATCCAATTAACTACGAGTGCTGAAAAACCCGACCAACCCAACCTAACGCGAAATAACCCAACTTGAAGCTACTTGAAATCTAATAGAGTTGTAAAATATTCAAAACGTTGGTAGTGGATTGGAATTGGGTTACGGTCATTTGAACCCAACCCAACTCGATGAACCCGATATCCTTTTATCTCGTAGATTTAATATGATTGTTGAGTCCCTATTAGTTGTACATTAGACAATTGCATTATCATGTCCCCTCTTCATATTCATTATATTTTCAATCTCTACTCCATCTCTATATAACTTCTTCGTATATATGTTCACTAAACGTGAACATATATATGCAAATTGAGAAAAGTAGTTGAATGTATATACTTAAGATTTAAGAAGTATGGATAATCTTTACCAAATGATTGATGATGAAAAATGAATTATAAATAGAGAAAACAACATATTTAAGGTTAAAAGAATATTTTGATATTCCAAAGTATCAATCCGACCAACCTGTAAGGTTTGGGTTGGGTCCACAAACATCAGGTTGAGTTATTCAAATGCCTTCAATACGATCAACGTAACCTATGAGCACCCTACAATTAACCATCCAACCATTATCCAACTATTATCCAATTAATTTGTTTTCAATTTCCTTAACTCGGAATATGTTTGGTGTTGGTTTTTAAGTTTTTAGTCTCGCTTAAGTTTGTTTTAACACATATTAAAGGTGATTAATCAACTTCTTTCATTGTTGGAAAACTAGATTGAATTAACACATTGAATAGATCCCATTTGTTCATCCATTGGATGTTGAATGGATCTGATTCAGTCCAATCCAATTAATATTGGGTGGGTCTAATCCGATCCAACAGATATCCAATAAGAATATCCAACGGATGGAACTTAACAGATCCGATCATCCATTGGATTGAAATAAATCAGTTACCCAATGTTAATTGGATTGGATAGATTGGCAAAATTCAACATCCATCTAATGGATGATTGAATCAGTTTAGTTCCCCTCCATCCAATGGATGTCAACCGATAACCAGACCTAGAGGGAGGTGACGAGGGGTTTATAGGTTAACCTTGATGATGAGTTTGCGTTGTTTGGGTTTAGTTTTCTAGGTAGAAATAAGCTAGAGATGGTGATGCCAAACTTGATAAAGATCGAAAATGATTGAAGGGTTCATTGGTAAGGAGAGAAAAATGAGAATGCAAGAGAAATAGGGAGATGCATGTTCTGGTTCTAGAAATCAACAAGAATAGGGGGAGGTGAGGTTCTGGTTCAAGAAAAATACAGAAGCAGGAGGAGGGGGTTTTGGTTCGAGAAAACGACTTTAACAGAGGAGGATGAATCCTGGTTTGATAAAACGAATGAAGCAAAGGATATGGAAGGCTCTGGTTCGATAATACAACAGGAAGATGGGGAAGAGGTTTTGTTTCGAGAAAATGAGTAAAACATGGGAAGGGGGTTTCAGCAGTGTTGGTGGATATTCTTGATTTGGATTTTTAGGTTTGTTAGGTTTAGATATTTGGATTCGGTTTTGGGTTTTTGTATTAATTTCGATGGATGAAGAAGACGAAGATATGAATATGGAGATTAAAAAAAACAAATTATAAACTAAATCGAAAAAAGATATGTATATGGGTGTAGGGATGTAAACAAACCGATTGTTCAACGAACCATTCGACAAGAAGTTTGTTTATGTTCATTTTATTTAACGAACATAAGCAAGTTTTTTTTTACCTTCACACCGACTTCCCTGATATAGTTTCTTGTACACCTCTTTTTTTTCTCTAAGATTTCGATGTGGATGATCCCCTTTGCTTTCCTGATCAATCTTTCCACCACTGAGATGAGAGGGGAGAAGTGATATTTTCTCCCATGCCACATTGGTGGCCTTTAGCAATTTTTCTGCTCTTTACTCTAGTATATATATGCATCGTCCTAAACTCTTTAACATTGAATTCCTCTAACGATGCTTTAGCCTACTTCCTTGAGCGCAATGGCTCGAGCCTATGATGAGGGTTTCATTGGAGAATCCCATTAAAGTGGCTGCACCTTCTATTCGTTTTGGTATGCTTCTTTAGTATCTTAACGAACGATCATGAATGGACATGAACACACGTATTTTCTTAACTAACACGAAGACCAAATATTTTGTTAGTCTACTGTTCGTGTTAGTTTGTTCGTTTAAATTAAACAAACGAATATGAACAAGATTTAAACGAACAAACATGAACAAATCTTCGTTTGTGTTTATTCATTACGTTTACAAGCCTATATGTGTGTATATATTATTTTTAATAATAGTTTTTTATTTACATAAAAGAAAAAAGAAAAGGGCAAAAAAGGAAAAAAGAAAAAAGAAAAAAGTCCAACTTGTTCCTAACCTAACATTTTTTTAATGGCTATTAATAGAGGAGGAACCAAAATGGAACAAAAATACAAACTAGTATGACAAATTTCTAAAGACCAAAACCAAGAATTTCTAAAAACCACATAGACCCTTTATTATTTTGAACTCTTTTTAAAATAAATATTGTTAAAATAAAATGATATTATATATGTACAAATATTTGTTGTTTATTCATATAATATAACATGTTACAAGATTTTTATTATAAATCAAGAATGAAATTCTATTATGTTTTTTTTATTAAAAATAAAATTCTAAGTTTATATTTGAATAACATGAAAACTATAACTAACGGTTAAACATGTCTTGTTAATTTAAAAATCAGATAAAAGAACATAGAAAAATATATTTATATTGGTGTCAAATTAAAATTACAATCCATTTTTGTATAATTTGCTTAACTTTAATTTTATTATGATTTAAATATTTTAAATTTAAAACCGAACATGTAATTTAGTTTAATTTTAACAATGAAGTATATTTTTTGTGGAAAAATATAATTATTTAATATTACATGGTATTAGTAAGGTTCAATGTTATCTTATATTTGAACATGTTTATCACTTTATTTTTAGTTAGTTTTATGAAATTCAAAAAAATTAAATATTGTATGCATATATACATTATTTACATGTAATCATAAATTGTATTAAAGAACTACATATTACTAAATAATATATGATGCTTAATAAGTTGTTTTTAAGTGTTTTACTTAAATATTATAAAATATAGTATATATTATGTAATAATAAGAAAGGTTTGGTTCTACAACTTTTAGCTTTTTTTTTCATGTTTATGTTAAAAAATGTTAAAGTAATAGAAAATTTTGGCAGTTTAAGGAAAAGGGCATCGTAGAATGTAGATGCATAAGTAGGGATGAGAATAAGGCAGGCAGGAGATGATCTTCATCCCTATCCCCGTTCTTGCATAACGATAAGACTCAAGAGAGCACTTTCGTTTTTAGACACAAAAATGAGAGCAAACTTGCTGTAGAATATGCAAGGATTGTTAAAAAAAACGTGAGCCCAAAAACATAAGTATAAAAAGTATTTATGCTCATAAAAAATACCCGAAATGACAATTATGGTCCATTATTAGGAGTAGTGGACAACCACAAAAACTGCACATTAATTAATCATTAACTGCTCAATAACTGTTCTAGACACGAGACCAGAAGCAAGACCAACTAGAGCCACATCTGGCCCTTAACAACCAGAGCCGCTCTGGTCCTTAATCAACCAGAATTTCTGGTCTTATCAACCAGAGCTTCTGGTCCTTCTGATCAAGTTTTCCACTACATTCTAAGTCTAAAATTCCGATTTGGACCCCGCAAGAGGCGCTGCCCCTTGACCCCTACCATTTCATCGTGTCCGGGGGTCATACTCGTCTTATAACAAGTGTTCACTCTGTACCTCTTGACTTGTATTAAAACACAATATAAAACCCCATTATAACTCGTTGTTACTTCCAATTACACTTAAATGTCATGGTGACACTAAAATCACCAACAATCTTCCCCCAATTTTAGTGTAACCCATGAAATAACACCTTAAAATTGAACAAACCAAACTTACACATAAATGAAAATATCAAATCGATTGAATTTCCATGTTAATAATTTACACATTTTAAATATTCGGGAATCAAGGTATCCTAAGGATTGAACCCATCAACTCATTTGAATACCTGAAGATAAAATACATACAAGTTTATCATACTCGTCTAGCAAAATAAATGACACTTTTATAAAGCCGTGTGTCCTAATCCTCTCATGATTGTATAAAAGGCCAAGTCCCCAACCCTGTTGAAGTGCGGCTACACTTCACAATCACATAGGTAATTCCTTTACTTCGTGTACCTGCACATACAGTTTATCAAATGAACTATTAAGAAGATAAACTTCAACCTTCCCATTGCAGTACTGAACACAAACCTGAGATGATTCAATCTTGTGTTCCAATTTATAAATGTGAGATTTTCACATTGAATTCAACTTCTAAAGTCATATTAGAAAGGAATTGGGTGTCTCACCATTGTAAATATATAAGGACTTTAATCCCATCCCAATTGCAGACTTGTGCACTAAGTCTCTTGTCAGACCTTTAGTTAAATGATCTGCTAAATTTTGTTGCGTTCTAACAAACGCAATAGAGACTACTCCATTCATGATCAATTTTCTAATCATGATGTGTCTAACACCCAGGTGTCTAGACTTGCCATTATAAACTTGGCTATAAGCTTTTGCTAATGTGGCCGCACGATCGCAATGGATAGAAATAGGTGCAATCGGTTTTGACCATAATGGAATCTCATAAATCAAATTCTTTAGCCATTATACCTCTTTATCGGCAACAACTAATGCCACAAGTTCATATTCCATTGTTGAGTTCGTGATACAAGTTTGCTTCTTGGATGCCCAAGAGATGGCACCTCCCCAAGGAAAAATACCCAACCACTAGTCGAGGAGTGTTCCTCCATGTTGGATATCCAACTTGCATCTAAATAACCCTATAAAATCGAAGGATATCCCAAGTAATTGAAACCATAATTCATGGTTCCTTTAAGGTATTTAAATTCTCTTTGAATTGCTCGCCAATGTTGAGTACTAGGATTACTAATGTACCAACTCAACCTTCCCACAACATAGGCTATGTTGGGCCTGGTGCTCGTCATGGCATACATCAAGATACCAATGGCCTTAGAGTATTCTAATTCTGAAATATACATACCCGTATTTGGCATTAATTTCACACTAGGATCCATAAGAGTGTTTACGGGAGAACAATTGCTATAATTGAACTTCTTGAGAATTTTCTCAATACAATGTGACTGTGTCATCACAATCCCTTTGTCATCCAGTTTAATTCTTATACCAAGAATTACATCAGTCTCTCCCATGTTTTTCATGGAAAAGTTAGATGACATTTTGATCAGTTCCAAAAATCAGCATGTCATCCACATACAAGCAAATGATCACTCTAGCACGTTTAGCATCAAATCTGCTATAAACACATTTGTCACATTGGTTTAAGGTGAAACCACATGACAAAATAACTTCATCAAACTTTTGTTGTCATTTTTTAGACGCTTGTTTCAGCCCATACAATGATTTTGCCACTTTACATAATTTAGGCTCGTTTCCAGGCATAACGAAACCTTTTGGTTGTTTCATGTAAACTTCCTCATGAAGATCACCATTTAACAAGGCTATCTTCACATTCATTTGATGGATAATCAAATTGTGTATTGCCGCCAAGACGACTAACAATCTAATAGTCGAAATACGTGCTATCGGAGCATACCTAGCGAAATAGTCAATACCAGGTATTTGTTGAAACCCTTGAATGACTATCCGGGCCTTGAATTTATCAATCGTCCCGTCCACTTTCATCTTCTTTTTGAAGATCCATTTGCATCCAAGAGGTTTAGAACCTAGAGGCAAATCTGATGACACCAGGTGTTATTTTCAAGAATTGATGACATTTCGTCATCAATTGCTTCCTTCCAGAATACGGCATCTCGAGATTCCATTACTTCTTGGAAAGTCTTTGGGTCATTCTCAATAAGAGTATTGAAGCCCAAGCTCATCTTGATCTTTCCACCAACTATAGTTGGAAATCGAGACTGGATTTTTTGGCAATTTGGCTTCGTTTGCTTTTCCGAACTGTGTTTCGGGACTTAAAACACCATCCAAAATTTCTGGATTTTGCACTTTATTATTGCAAGGAATCGGGTCCTTAGGCCTTTGCATTGATGAAAACCGCATCTCATCGAAAATCACATCCCACGACTCGATAACGGTATTTATCGATACCAAATCGTTAGGTTCTATTACATAGAACCTATAATCCTTGGAATTTTTTGCATATCCAATGAATATATAATCAATTCCACGTTCACCCAAAGTCTTTCTTTTGGGTTCGTGCAGTTTTACAACAGCCCAACAACCCTAAATTCGAAAATAAGTCAAATTCGGAGTTTTCTTGAACCAAAGTTCATATAGGGTGGTTTTGTGCTGTTTGTTTGGAACTCCATTCAAAACATAACAGGCCGTTAACATGGCCTCTCCCCAAAATCCCTCACTCAATCCCGAGTAAGAAAGCATCGAGTTTACCATTTCCTTTAAAACTCGATTTTTACGTTCGGAAACCCTGTTTTGTTAAGGTGTGTATGGTGCCATTGTCTCGTGAATAATACCAATTGATTGGAAGTATTGGGGATCCATATATTCCCCTCCCTGATCAGTTTTGAGACACTTAATCGAATTTCCCAGTTGTAATTCAACCTCGGTTTTATAAATTTTAAATTTATTCAATGCTTCGTCTTTGGCATGCAAAAGATAGACATAGCAAAACCGTGTGTTGTCATCAATAAATGTGACAACATACCTTTTATTACCCAATGAAGGATAACATACCTTTTATTACCCAATGAAGGATAACATACCTTTTATTACCTAATGCAGGAGTGGAATGAAAATCACACAGATCATTATGTACAAGATCCAAAATAGCCGATTTTCATTCAACGTTCAGAAATGGTTGTTTTGTAACTTTCATAAGCATGCAAGTCTTACATTTTTCTACATAAATATCGAAGTATGGAATCGATCCATCATTTGACATTCCATGCATTCTTCTAAAATTTGAATGACCTAGTCTTGCATGCCAAGTCATCGAGTCAATTTTAGAAGAAGATGATGATGATAAAAAAATGCAGAATTTTTAGAATTTAAAATATTACTCACCACATTTAAATAGAACATTTTATTATGATAGAACCCAAAACCGACAAATCTACCATATCGAGATAGGATAAACCTATCTGATTCAAACACTTGTTTAAAACCTAAACAATTTAGAAGACCTCCACTGAAGATTTTTCCTAATTCTTAGAACAAAAAGAACATCAGACAACCTAACATGATTTCCTGAAGTAAACTCTAAACTAACTACTCCAATCCCGCAAATTGGTGCAGTCGACTCGTTCCCCATGTTTGGCACAAATCCATCTTCAACCGGTGTCAATTTCTCGAACTAGCGTCAATCTTTGCAAATATGGCATGTCGCCCACGAGTCCACCCACCCTGAACAATCATCATCCTGTACATAGAAAAACTCGGGAATTAGTGAAACATAGTAAACATGGACGGATTTATCAAAATCAAAGTTAGTCAAAGCCTGACCTTTCTTTTCACTTGAGCTTGGTCCTTAGACCTGGCTCCACATCCTCTACTTGTTCCACTTGTACCAACATTGTTAAGCTTAACCCGGTAATCACGTTTACAATGTCCCAATTTGTTGCATCTCCAACATACTAACTCCTTCTTCTTTTTAAAGGATTTATTGGGTCCATCAAACTTTCGCTTCTTGCCTTTCCTGTTAACATTATTGGAGTGTGTTTGCTTCTCCTCGATCATGTGAACTGAGGGCTATCCCAATTCAACTTTCTTGTCCTTACCATTTTCTTACACCCGAAGAGATTCTTTGATGCATAAGTGGCTAGTTGAACCAGCGATAGTTCCTCCTTTTGATGTTTCAAGTTGTGCTTGAAATCTTTCCAAGAAGGTGGAAGCTTGTCAATCACACTCGACACAACAATGGATTCATCCATATTCATTTTGTGCAGTATGAATTGACCCAAAATGCGAAGGATTTCATGTTCTATTACGGGTCTTGAGTCAACCATTTTATAATTATTAAAATTGCTCACCAAAAACTTCTTATTAGAAGCATCTTCAGCGATATATTTTGACTCAAAGGAATTCTATAATTCATTAACACTTTCTACATTTTGGTAGATATCAAAGAGGGAATAAGTCATACCATTTAAAATGTGGCGTCTGCATATGTAATCGTTATTCTCCCACTTATTTCTCCTCCAAGTCTGTTCCAGCGTCTCGTCCTCCACTATTTCAGGCATGAGGGTACTCAGCACATACACCACTTTCAAGGTCATTAGCAAAAAATGCATCTTTTTCTGCCAGCACCTAAAATCGACTCCTTCAAACTTCTCCAGCTTTCCAAACTTCGAGGTCATCTCTTTCACAGAATCGGCCATGACTGATTTCACCAAAAGGATCATCAGGAGTCTTGAGTTGTAACAGATGTACATTGAGAATTCAATGTATAAAGCACTCATTTTATAATTTTTAGCTAGTTTATTTTTATTTTATCCCAATCTTGAGTCATTTTTATTACTTTATTTTTTCTTTTATTATTTATGGATCTAAATGTACGATTTAATTGTTTTTACACCATTGGATAGCTAATTTGAACTTGTGCACAGGCTGTTTGGTGCTATGACATTCCTACAACATGGATCTGGTAGTTTTCGGATTTTTGAAGTGTTTAATGAACTAAATTGTTGGGCAGACATTTTGTTGCTTGAAGACCACGAACTGAAGACCTTTTGGAAGATTCATGGTTGTTAATTATTTTTTATGATTGATGTAATAGTCTATTAAACTTTATAGTACTTTTAGTTTGACTTTTTAATTACTTTAGCCTCAAGTTTTATTTTGTCCTTCTTGGCCCCTTTATGGGTGTATAAATATAGGTACAAGGTCTTTGTTTGAATCATGCCTTCCAATATAAATTAGTTCTAAACTAGTTTAGCTCTCTATTTTTGAAGCAATATTATTTAAGTGATCTCATTTAAAAAACTTGTCATTTAGTTGCAACTCTTTAGTTTCAAGTCATTTTATTTTCGCTCTTTACTTTCAATTCATTTAATTTTCGCTTTTTACATTTAAGTCATTTACTTTTCGCTCTTTACCTTCAAGTCATTTACTTTCAGTCATTTATATTTATGTTCTTATTTTCCGTTATCATATTTCTTGCAATTTACTTTTATAATGAGTAGCTAATTTTATTAGCTTGGGTGTGAGACAAAAGATAGATTTTAAACCGAGGGAAAGTGGACATTGTTTCACAATAACAATGTTCCACTATTTCATTCAAGTTTTATAAAGACAAAAACACTTCTTGACGAGTTGATGACTTTGAAAGTGTTAAAGTGTCATGGACTCAGGAATGAGCCATTGAGTGCACGTCAATTCGAATGATATGGTAAGTAGACTTGGAAAAATTACTGATAAAGGAATTTGTCACCTATGTTTTTCAAGTTCATTATTCTTGATGGGTTGGTCGCTTATCAAAGTGTTAAAGTGTAGTGGATTCAGGAATGAAGTCATCAGTAAAAGTAACAAAGTATCTCTCGCTGTGTCTAGTGACTGATCTAAAGTAATCAGTAAAAGTAACAAAGAATCTATCGTTGTGTCTAGTGACTGATCTGAACGGCCCACATACATCAGTATGTACATGTCCATCAGATCCTTGCCCCGCTCACAGGTTTCTGTAAACGGGGCATTTGTCATCTTTCCCAGAAGACAAGATTCACATTCATCATTCGACGTTTGGTCGAACGACTCCAAAATCCCATATGATTGGAGTTTGGTGATGCGTTTCTTGCTAATGTGACTAAGACGACAATGCCACAACTACGAACTATCCAAACCATCTTTGGATTGATTTGATTCAACATTATAGATTGACCTTCTATTGTTTATTACACTTACACTGGTTTCGTAAATACCAGGACATGGGTTAGCATTAAAATAAAGCATTTCATCTTTATAAACAATAATAGATCCATTATCAAAGCCAAAACCAAAAACCATCTCTATATAAGCATATAATGAAATGATGTTTCTAGCCATATCGGCCGAGTAGAAACAATCAAATAAAACCATAGATAATCCAAATGAAAAAGAAAGCTCATAATTTCCCATCGTGTCAACAACAACAATCTGCTTGTTTCCCATGATCAGGTCCAGCTCTCCTCGTCTCGGCTTCCAACTTCTTTTTAGTCCCTACACATCAGTACAAATGTGAGTACCACATCTTGTGTTCAATACCCAGTAATTAGAAGTTGAAGTACCATGGAGTTCAATCATATACATACCTGAAGTTCCTGCTCCATTAGCCTTGAGCTTCCTAAGCTTCTCCAGATATTTAGGACAATTATGCCTCCAATGTCCTACCTCCTTACAGTGAAAGCATACAACATCCTCAAGAGTCTTTGACTGAGGTATATCAGATTGAGCTTTCCTTTCGTTTTTTGTCTTGGGTTTGGGTTTGGGATGAATAGCCTTTCCCTTCCCTTTGCCTTTTACAGGGGCAACTTTTTTCTTTTTTATACCTCCCTCCCTGATGGCCAATACTGGAGTAGCGGGCTTGGACTTGGCCATGTTAGACTCTGCAGTCTTAATAATGCCATGGAGCTCCATTATAGTTTTCTCCATGTTGCTCATATTAAAGTTCAGAACGAACGATTCATAGAACTAGTCAGTGAGGTTAAAATTAAATTTTTAACAAGCTCTTGACTAATGGGGAAACCTAGATGCTCAAGCTGATCAATGTACGATTTCATTTTTAGAACATGTACACTAACGTCGCTTCTCGGGGCCACTTTGCATTATGTCAGAGCTTTGACATTGTCATACCACTCTTGCCTAACCTGCTGTTGGAACATGTCCTTTAGCTGGTTGATCATATCATACGCCCCAAGGCTTTCCATACCCTTTTGGAGTTCTGTAACCATGGTCGCCAACATTAAGCAACCGACCTCGTTTGATTCAGTCAGACGTTTTTCATACTCATCCCGAATCGCCCATCTCAGGGAGTGGTTCCTCTATGGCCCTCTGCTTCTTTTCCATCCTGAGAACTATTCTCAGGTTTCGAAGCCAGTCTACGTAGTTCAAGCCCGTAAGCTTGTCCTTTTCGAGGATCCCTTTCAAACAGAAGTTTGAAATCGATGAATTCGCGTTGTTTGACATCAAAATAGAAAAACATTATTTTAGTGATTTGAATTAAATAATCCTTGTTAAAAGAAATTACCCAATTGTTCAAAACAAAATTAATTTAACAAGGCTAAGGTCCATATTTCACTATCAGCTACGACGGGTTTACCGCGGATCACAAGTAGAAGCTATTTAGGTAGGTAATCATTTTACCTATTCCATCTCTATAAAATTCTTAGATCCTTGCAAGATTCATTGACATCCATTATGTCATTTGGCATGTTTAACCCCTTCCACGCTAATCCTTTCTCGTGCCAGGTTTGCCATGGATCACAAGTGTCGATCGTAAATCAACCATATTAAGACACATGATATCTGATCCAAGACTATCGGATATCGTGAATGGCATTATTCCTAAAATCTAACCGACGTGTTGGCTTTAGCACTTTCCACAGGTCGAAAGATTATTAGTTCAAGTACGCGCCTTAAATGGGTAACGTGTGATTTACATTGAAACATGGTTCTTATTTTTCTTAGTTAAAACATTTTTAACCGTTTCATTTTAGCAAATTTTGTTTTAATCATTTTAAAACTTTACTATAAAACCAATTTTATTTCTCTGCCAATATGCACTTGCAACTTTTATTAACTCTTTAATAAAATTTTGTTGTTTTTCAAATGCAAGTATCAGTAACGTTTGCCTCAAAACTATGCATTTTCCCCGTGAGCCACCACGAGAAAAACATGGTCAAACTAAGGGACTAACATCCAAAATGATGTGTTGGCTCCCACTAAACTCGCCATTTCTTCAATGCTCGAGTGGGTCCACACCAAGACTTCAATCTGCATGAATCTTGTTTGTTGTCTTCGGTCTTCTTTTACAATTTGTAATAAAAAACTTCTATTCTACTCTATAATATTTTACAAATATATAGAAAAGAAAATGACTCGCATGTTGCGTAAAAATTACAACCATTAAAAAAACAACCAAATAATTTACCAAACATCACATTATATAGGTCTAACTGAGGCAAACTATTATCGAATCCATACAAACACAAATTTTGTAATCTAATGCAATGGAGTGCCAAATCCATGCAATTGTCAACACTTTGATAAAGATTGATTGTTACATACACTTGGACACTTTAAATTTAAATCGATCTTTGCTTGAATATTTTAATGTCATCAAAATCAAATTTTGACAAATAAGCTTACAAGCACACTTTATACTTTTGTAAGTATGGTTTCATGCCAAAACCATCCAAACATAAAGCATACAAGTGAATCAAAGGTTCAGGAAAACACATTTACATAAATTTCAACAATTGAAATGAGAAATCGTTTTCACGGGTTTTTCGAATCTCTAGTTTTCACAAAACCCTACAATCTGAAACTATGATTTTAAAATACTCTAAGTTTTAAAACAACCTTTCCCAAAATGGAAACTTTAATTTTTCAAAACTTCAATTTTATAGTTGAAAACACTAGACTTTCAAAATAAGAAACTTTATATTTTGTAAAACTCAAATTTAGGATTTAAAACCCTAAACGCCCAAAATAGAAACTCTAATTTTACAAAAACTAATTTAAAGTTTAAGACCCTAAATTTTCAGAATTGAAAACTTTATGTTTTTGAAACTTTCGAATTAAGATTTTTAAACCTAATTTTCAAAATATTGGAAATCTATGTTTTCAAAAAACTCTAATTTCAAAATTTAGGGTTATAAACCCCAACTTTCAAAATTAAAAACTTTTTTGGTTTTGAAACACTCAAAACCTATAGAAAAACTCTTAGCATTTTT
This sequence comes from Cynara cardunculus var. scolymus, assembly GCF_001531365.2. Taxonomy (NCBI): domain Eukaryota; kingdom Viridiplantae; phylum Streptophyta; class Magnoliopsida; order Asterales; family Asteraceae; genus Cynara; species Cynara cardunculus. The sequence continues at coordinate 15,780,508 of NC_037539.1, read as the reverse complement.
GTGTGTGTTTCATAGATTCAATTTTCTCTTTTGAATGTATGAAAACACACTCAAAACAAATTCTAATAAAAAAAACGATTTCTTTGTACTTGTATTATTGTAATCGTGGCTCTGATATCACTGTAATATTGTGTGTATTTAAAACATTCAAATCAGAATATAGCAAAAACAAAACAAAAACACACAATCTTTTAGAGATCAGGTTACAATCAAAATACAAGTAACAAGAAATAATACAAGAGATGGTTAGAAATCTAATAACAGGAAACTCTCTATCATAAGCACACCCCAAAAATCCAGTCTTAAGCAGCAAAACCACTCCTTTTCTTTTGCGATCATGAATAACACACAATTGAATTTCTTTGTGTTATTAAAAAAAAAGAGAGAGAAAACAAAAACCACCATTTTGGTTGTTTTGTTGGCCGCCAAAAACCAAGAGGTGGGAGAATTACAATTTTAGGGTTTTTCATTATTAGGTTAACTAATTAGGATTAACATCCTATTTAAATAAAATTCAATAAGTTTAATAATTATCTAAACTTATTAGATTTCATTTAATAACAAGTATGGACTAATTACTAGTTAGTCACACTAGTAATTCCAAATTAATTAAAACACTTTTAATTAATTATTTCTTAACCCTCTAAAAATAATTTCTCATGACTGGACTTTGTGTGGGACCCAATAGGCTCATGCATCTTTAGACTATTACTAGTTTATTGTGTTAATCGGCATATCTCCAACACCTTGGTTAATTGCTACTTCGCCTAGTCATTTTGTTCTTGCTAGAACTAGCAAAATCTTTCTTAGGTTATATTGTATGTTTTGAACAACCCTTAAAATTCAATGAAAAATAGACTTTGACACAAGTATACATCTTAATCTACTATCATATTGTAACAAGTAATAATTGTACAAGTATCGAATATCGTTACCACATATTTGAGCATTGAGCCTCATGTGGTAGAACTACGACTCTTGGAAGTTAACTTAATTAGATCGACAAGTCTTGAATTGGCAAAAGTGGTGACTTTATGGGGACGGGTGGCCACTCTCGATAAGAGTTCACTTTCGAGAGAAAGAGACTCATATAGATGTTTTTGTGATACTTGTTTCCGACCATAAGGTTACTACAAACGTCTTAGATAATGCTTACACCATACCATTTTCTTCAAATTAATCATTTTACTTAATTGTTAAAAGCACCAATCTCGCTCAAAGATATTTTCTTTTTGTATAACTAAAATCATTGTATTCTCAACATACTACTTGAAATTTTGAAGTTCGTTCCATGTGGATACATTCTCGATATTTTTACCAATTTATTACTTGTAGCGATCATAACGTTCGTTGTGCACTTGCATCGCCACTGTGGCAACATAGATGGCCACTTATGTGGACCTATACAATTTCCACTATCAAAAATCACATGTGATTTACGTGACTTTGGCCACTACCTGATGTCACGGGCCTGGTCGGATGCTCACCCTTGTGTTGACCGTATTCTGTAATTGCATATAAAATCACATATAATTTTACCATTTTCTTGTTATCTTATTTTAATCATGTTCTCGTTATATATATATATATATATATATATATATATATACTAGAAGCGTACTCGCGCAATGCAGCGAGATATATCGTGTTTTTAATATTTCATTTTATTTTTTATCTCAGTCGATGTTATAATATGACTTTATGTGATTTTGAGAAAGCGATGATGTTTTTATTTTTGAATAAAATATATGTTTGACGATATCAT
>NC_037539.1:15775825-15777020 GCF_001531365.2 Cynara cardunculus var. scolymus | reverse complement strand
AATTTAATTTAAGTTTAATAATGAAATAATTTATTTTTGGTTTAATAATATAACATTTTATAAAGATAATAATTAAGTATTTTGTTAGAACTAAATAATTATCCTTATTATATTTTAGATCTTTTATATTTAAAATGAGATGTTTATCCTGTATTTGATTGTGTTTATCTGCAGCTAATTACACGAATTCAGTTATGGGATGAAATCGGATATGGATGAAATTGTTTAGGGATGAACGAGTTTAAGAGTTTTAAGAGTTTAAGAGTTTTAACCAAATGTTTTATAATATAGTATAGATATAGATATATATATATATATATATATATGTGTGTGTGTATGTACTCAATTGGGTGAACCAAGCACAATCCACCTCACAAAAATAAAAAAAGTGTAATTTTTGGATTATGTAAAAGCAAACACAACGATGGAAAACAGGTTTTAATGAACTTTTGTAAACATGTTTTCCAGATTGTAAGTTTGTTTTTAAATCATTTAAAATGTGTTTAGAGAATTTGAATCACCGTTGTTTTAAAATAGTTGGTGTTGATCTATAAATCATGATTTAAAATAAGTTTATGATATATTATATTATTTATTTATAAACTGGTTTTCATTTTCTGAAACAAATATTCGTCTACTTTATTTTTATTTTTTAAATCTAAAATATAAAATATAAAACAGAAACATTGTGAAAAGGAGATCTTTAACACATATCCCTAACATGGCTTTTAAATTATATATACATAAAACAGATATGGATTTGGGAAGTGTACAACACTACTAGAAAACTGGGCATTTTCGGCGGAAATTTCCGGCGGATTTCCGGCAGAAGTCAAAAAATTGACTTTTATGCATATTTTCACATACTAGTATGATTAAAATGTATCAATTTATCATGTTGTCAAGTAAACACATAACAAATAATCACATATTATTTACCTCAGGTGATAACCAAGATCCAGTTAAATTAAATTATAAAAAAAATAATATATATTATATTATAAAGCATTTGATAAAAACTCTTAAAAAACTATTTTTTATGCGTAAAGTACTATTTACACTACTAGAAAACTGGGCATTTCCGGCGGAAATTTCCGCCGGAATTTTTCCGGCGGATTTCCGGCAGAAGTAAAAAAATTGACTTTTATTGACTTCCGACGGAAATCCGCCAGAAAATCCGTCGAAAAAATTAAAC
>NC_037539.1:15774455-15775725 GCF_001531365.2 Cynara cardunculus var. scolymus | reverse complement strand
GGCGATGACCATGATCGTCATGAGGGGGAGAAGAAGACAGAGGAACCAAAGAAGACAACCTCTGCCAAACCACTAAAAATAGTGGACTCTGCTGCTGCCCTATTCTCWRAAGRCAAATCTCCAGAGCCTAAGGGGAAAGGCAAAGGTAAAGCAGTAGAGGAGTCGCCACAGAAGGGGTCAAGCTCTGAAACGCAAGAGGAGATCAATGAAGAAGAGTATGATGACCCGGATCTTGTTCGAGCACTAAAGGCTTCTTTGGTAGAGGCATAGGCGAGAAAGGGCAGAGCCCCCATTCCCAGAGTTGGAGAAGGCTCTTCTTCCAAACTCGCAAAGATACCAGAAGAAACGTCCACGGGTACATTTGACGCTCTGGTAGGAACTGTCAAGCCTATCCTACTAGAGGGGTCTACCCAAAGGCCTATACTAGAAGAAGAATCCAGAACGCAAGAATCTACCACGGTGGGGAGGGTATCTGAGATCCTTCAATCTATGAGGAGATTCTGCGGTGGCGTTACTCACCCGTGGACACAGAGCCCCCTTATGACCTAGAGCTTACAGGAATGCCCTATGCCATTGCAAAGTTCCACTTCTCGAAACTCACCAGGCCACCAGAGCAGGTCTTCTCAGAGCATGTGATCACTTCTCTCGAAACCATATCTCCGCGCACTATGCCAAAGAAGATCATGCTATACACTCAGTACGTGGTAAAAAGGGATGATGGCAACATATATACTTTCACAGATGCTGACCTCCACAACCTCTGCGTATTTGACCTAATATTCTTACACAAGATCTTGAACAAATACATGGAGAGGAGGTCAAGATATTCGATTTCTCTCAGAAGGCTGATTGAGGTAATGCACGCTCAAGTCAAATTCTACAGCCAGAAAGATTTCGACATGGCTATGAGGTTGGCCCAGCCAAATCTGAAAATTTCTCCTCTAAAGAACAGACCAAGTTGGCTGCTTAGATTTCATCCCAACACCATTGTCCAAAATCCCATCTTTGGGTTTGTGTTCCTCGACAAGGATGAAATTCTAAGGTTCTTCGAGCCAAAAGAGACCACAAATATTCTATAGAATCTCTCGAGTGGGTGTTCAACTTAGTGGTGACAGAGGTGCAGAGAGGGCATATAAGGGCGGATGAAGTGACCAACCTTCTGGAAATGATCAAGGTTCAAGTCTCCTTCAGAGAATGGATATTCAAAGTCTACAAAACCATCAAGTCTGATCTGCAATTTGCCGTAGATGACTATCCAGACTCTGCTGTG
>NC_037539.1:15751663-15772990 GCF_001531365.2 Cynara cardunculus var. scolymus | reverse complement strand
TGAGAGAAAGCCATGAATCTCGATATTCCATCCATCCAGGTACTAATAAAATGTATAAGGATTTGAAAACTTTTTATTGGTGGCTAGGACTAAAGAAATACATAGCAAGGTATGTGGAAAAGTGTATGACATGCCTACAAGTAATGATAGAGCATCAGAGGCCCTATGGAAAACTGCAATCCTTAGAAATTTCTATTTGAAAATGGGATCATATCACAATGGATTTTGTTATGAAGTTACCCCGAACCTCAAAAGAATGTGATGCTATATGGGTAATAGTGGATCGCCTATCCAAATCTGTGCACTTTCTACTTATGAAAGAGAGTTATTCATTAAAAAAGTTGGCTCAGATTTATATTAAGGAAATTGTGACAAGACATGGAGTTCCACTATCTATCATTTCGGACAGAGATAGCAGATTTACATTGAAATTCTGGGAAAGTTTTCAAAAGGCATTAGGATCTCAAATTCGATTAAGCACATCATATCATCATTAAACAGACGGACAAAGTGAAAGAACAATTCAGACACTTAAAGATATGCTAAGGGCTTGCATCATAGATTTTGGAGGATCATGGGAAGATCATCTTCCATTAATAGCATTTGCATACAATAATAGTTATCATTCCAGCATCAAAGCGGCTCCTTATGAAGTGTTGTATGGTCGGAAATGCCGAACCCCTGTATGTTGGAATGAGGTAGGCGAGAAACAATTAACAGGTCCTGAGATTGTGCAAGTAACTTCTGAAAAGATTGATCAAATTCGGGAAAGAATCAAAACAGCTCAAAGTCGTCAGAAAAGCTTTGCAGATAAGCGCAGAAAATTAATTCAATTATGCATAAATGATTTAGTAATGTTGAAAGTTTCTCCCAGGAAAGGAGTTATGCGATTTGGGAAGAGAGGTAAACTCAGTCCAAGATATATTGGTCCATTTAAAATTTATAATCGGGTTGGACCAGTAGCTTACCAATTGGAATTACCAGAGGAACTTAGTCTGATTCACAATACTTTCCATGTGTCCAACCTAAGGAAATGCCTTGCTGATCCTAGTATGGCAATACCACTTCCAGAGATTAAGTTGGATGACAAATTAAATTTTGTAGAAACTCCAGAAGCTATAACCGACCACAAAACCCATGTGTTGAGAAACAAGGAAGTAAGTCTAGTAAGGGTACAGTAGCGATTTCATAAAGGATCAGAAGCAACATGGGAATTGGAATTAGAAATGAAAGAAAAATATCCATGGTTGTTTGAGTGAATTCCGGGACGAAATTCTTTTTAAAGGGGAAGAATGTTATAACCAGGTCTGAGACAACCTGGGTTGAGGTAAATTACACATGTTTATTATTTGGATTATGTGAAATGTGCATATTTAAGTAGAAATGCATGAAGCATTTATGTGAAATATGAACATGATATCATGCATATTGTGAAATGATARCAWGACATATATAATTCATACGTGTATGCATGTAGTGTGAAGCATGCATGAGGTGGTGTTTATTGAGTTTAATATTCGTGTGAAATCATTGTATCTTCATGGTTAAGATATCATGAATTTTATAATGTAAAAATCCACCGCCCAAGATTATTTCTATTGGAGGAAGCTTTCACCGCCTTTAAGTTTTTATAAATAAAATAATATTCACCGCCTTGGTGAGAGTATTTAAAGAAGTAAAAAGATAAGATTTTATCTTATAATTTCAAATTGAAGTCTGTTCAAAAGAGAAAGAAAGCTTGTGGCGGTGAAAGGTGTTCTTGAAGAATCTGTGCTAAGAATAAGCTTTTGCTGTGTGTTTATCTTCAAGAAATCTGGTTGATAAGGTGAGTTTTAAACTACTGTTGAGTATAACTATGAGTTTTAAACTACCGTTGATTATAAACCATGAATGATTTTGGAACTAGTTTCCTTATATATTTGCGTATCAACTGTTGAGTTTGATTTTGGTTTTGAAGTTAAGATGATAAACTGTTTTTAACAGTTTGATGTTGTTATATTGGAATTTGATTTTGATAAATATCAAATAGAGTTGTGTTCTTCAACAGCCTTGAGAAGTTGTTGTTTGAATCTGTTTTTGGAACTGTTTTGRAAAGAATTAAACAGTATCTGGGTTTTAAAACAGTTTGAAAGAGTTTATGGAAAAACAGAGTTTTCAACTGTTTTGAGGAGAACAGATTGTTCTTGAGAATAAAAGGTTTTGAGTATAAACCTATGATGGAACCATGATTTGGTTTAAGGATTATGAACAGGTTCACTCTGACAGGTAACTGAGGTCTGTCTTTGGATGAATTACTTCATATTAATGAGCAGGAGGATATAAGGGTGGAACATCATGTAAAGGAGATAATCTGGAGGGTATAAAGTGGGAAAGTATCGGCATCGCCTACCTCTTACCATGATAACTATTAGAGTTACAACAGATTGGAGTTCTCACTTCTTAGTGATTTGAGGATTTAGAGACGTTGTCTTTAGTAGAAATGATGGTAATGATGTGATGGTATTGGAGATAATATGATTGAGTAATAATGCTTTGGGTAAAAGCATTGTTATGAGAGAACAGAGGAGCTCTGGTTATACCTTGCAAGGACTAGAGAAGCTCTGATTGACTCTCATAATGGAACCAGAGGATGCTGGTTATTTATGAAAAATCTTTTAAGATTTATTGGTTTGGAAAAATAAGTTTTATATCTTGAGAAGAAAGCTTAGTGATTTGATTCATTATTTTGAAATGGTTTTTCGAATGAGTTTTTATACTTAGTCTTTTTATGAAAAATAAATCAGAGAAGCTCTGGTTGACTTACACGTTGAACCAGAGGGGCTCTGGTTGGTCATGTCTTTGGAACCAGAAGCTCTGGTTAGTACAACCAGAGGCTCTGGTCGAACATGAACTTTTTATAATTGCTCGTTTTATGTAAAAGGCTATCTTATTGATTGAAGGTTTATCCAAAGATTGTTTTTGAAAAATTATATGAGTCAAAGGTGCTGGTTAGTACAACCAGAGACTCTGGTCATGAAGAGCAGAAGCTCTGGGAGAGAGACCAGAGGGGCTTTGGTCCAGAATATTGAAATATTTTTCTAAGTGTTGCTTGAGACCAGAGGTCCGATGGACCAAAGCAGTAAGTTTTTAATTTTGCTTCATATGTTGAATGATTTGAAATAAATGTTTTGGTGATCTTCACCCTGCATTACATAAAAAGGAACCTCACTAGAGATTCATGTCTAACCCTCATTTTTTTGTTTTCAAATTATGTGTGCAGGTAACGATAATAAGGGAAAGCGTGTTATGTGAATTACTTCCTTATATGCTTAGCTGTTTTGGAAGGTTAGATGCTAGGATACAAGATTATGTACTTTTGGAATTTTTGGGTTGTGTATTTTGTATTCCAAACTCTTGTATCATGGACCTATGTGGGGAAAACATGTATTCTATCTATCAATATATGTGTTATATGCAATATGTGGATTAGCGTATTACACCAGAAGAAGAAGCAAACTCCTAAGGCCAAATCTGGCAAACCAGATCGCAAGTCTGGAAAATCAGGTGTTGAGACAGATCCTCTCCCTTCGAGGACCTATCATAAAATGGGTACCTAAATCCCTATAATTTGTTTTGCAGAAGTCGCATGTGAATATTTGGTATCTTGACTCCGGATGCTCTAGACACATAACTGGCAACATAAGGTTACTCTCCTCATACAAAGAGAAAATTGGAAGACAAGTAACTTCCGGGGATAACATGCAAGGAGAAATAAAAGGTTATAGATATCTTCACCAAGGTAAGGTTTTTGTCTCTAAAGTTGCTTATGTCTCTGGGCATAAACATAACCTTTTGAGCATAAGTCAACTTTGTGATTCTAGCTATAATGTCAAGTTCCAAAAGGAAGCTTGTCAATAATGTCAAAATCAGGTCAAGAGTTGCTAAGAGCCAAATGTAAGGGTAATCTATACCTTATAAACTTCTTACCAAGAGATAACTCAGAGACTCTCTATCTCGTATCTCGTAAGTGTGAAGAAGCATGGCTCTGGCACCAAAAGCTTTCTCACTTAAATTTTCATAATATAGAGAAGCTTGTGAAGAACAATCTAGTTAACGGACTACCAACAATAAAGTTTGAAAATAACCATCTTTGTCCTTCTTGTGAAATGTGAAATCTCAATAGAGCATCCCACAAGGCAAAGATAGATGCGTTCTGTGTTAGACCTCTGCATATGCTTCATGTGGACCTCTAGGGTCTAATCTCCATGCAGAGTTTGTCTGGCAAGAAGTATATCCTTGTGCTTATTGATATATTTACATGATATACTTGGATTGAGTTTGTAAGGATGAATCCAGATGTCCCAGAGCTACTGATCAAGCTAATGACAAAGATTCAAGTCCTACTACAAGGTAGAACTCAAAAGATGAGAAGTGATAATGGTACTGAGTTCAAGAACGCAAAAATTGATGCGTACCTTGACAAGGAGGGTATATCTCAGAACTTCTTTGCTGAAAAATTCCACAACAGAATGGTGTAGTAGAAAGGAAGAATCGAACGTTACTTGAAGCTACAAGAACAACTCTTGCAGACTCTAGTCTTCCAACCCATTTTTGGGCAGAAGTTATCTCAACTGCATGCTTTATTCAAAATAGAGCAATTGTGGTTAAGAGACACATGAAGACTCCTTATGAACTCATTAACCAAAGAAAGCCTAATGTTAAATATTTGCATATATGTGGTTGCAAATGCTTCATTTTAAATGACCGTGATCATCTTCGCAAGTTCGATAAGAAGGCCGATGAAGGCAAATTTCTTGGATAGACCACACATGCCAAGGCCTACAGAGTCTTTAATCTATGAACCAAAACTGTCATGGAGAGCATCAATATCTCGTTCGACGATAAAGAGCATGTGCTTTAGAGTACCTCAGCTCTGGACTCGATCCTAACTCGACGACTTCCAATTCTCTATCGAAGACAAAGGAATTGGAACTCAGGCAATTATTTGAAGACTTCTTTGGAAATGAGGACATCTCTGCATGTGCACCCAGAGATGGCTCTACACGTGTTAATGAAGAGCAATAAACTGCAAGTACATCTATCTGTGGCCCTTCTAACACTCCTGCTTCCTCTGGTGATCAAGCTAATCCACAACCAGAGCCCTTCAGCTCTGGATCAGAGCCCAGTCTCTTAGAGCCAAAGAACAATACCTCTGTCTCTGAACCTGGTTCCTCTGTATCATCATCCGAGGGGGAGCAAGCAGAGCCTTCATCACCTTCCATGAGCCAAATGCCAGACATATCGGCAGAGCATGATCCAATGACTCCAACGTCTGTTCCATCTCCAACGACAAGGTGGATAAAAGATAATCCTCTTCATTAAATCATTGTTGAACCTTCAATACTAGGTCTTCTGCTAAGAACTAGTATTGAGGAGCATAACATCGATGTCACAGGTCTTCCTGTGCAAAAGGTGCATGTGCTCTCAACGTACAAGCCCACTGTGCATAAGGATGGCTATCCTGCTGAGAGGTCCATTCCAACAAAGCTGGTGGCTTATATGAAGATAAGGGAGGTAAGAAGAACATACGGACGTTGTATGCGAGGCACTAGAACCAGTGCCTCTAACCCTGACACGCATAGGGACAACCCACAAGGAAGAAGAGGTAGAAAGACATGTACCCGAGGGGAAGGAGTGAGAGAGGGAGTTGAAGAAGAAGAAGAGGCAGGAAGCCCAATCAAAGAGGGAGAACGAGAAAGATAGAAAGAGATAGAAGGAAGAATGAGAGAGGCGAGAGGCATAAATGAGAGCTAAGAGGGAGGAGGAAGAGAGAAAGAAGAGAGAAGAGGCCTTGCGTCAACAACAAGAACAAACTTCAAATTCTGACGCGGAGGACTATGAGGAAGAGCAAGAAGAAAGTGACGATGAGAGCTCTTCCTCATCTGAGAGCGATAAGGGCGATGGGGAGGAGAGGGAGCAGTTGTTTTGGCTCAGGAAGAGCCAGAGCAGCCTAGGATGAAGAATAGGCGCATATATATATTTCAAGCCCAACTCCTAGTGCATCCACCTAATCTGACTCAGTTGGTCGAGCAACAGGAGTCATTGAACAAGAAGCGCACACCTCAAACCCTTGTCAGCCAAGCTAGCCAGAGGTCGCATTTGCCTCTGGCCATTTAAGCCAAAGGGAAGCCATATTGGAGGACTCACCCTCTCAAAAGGGTGTTTTCTTTGAAAAGACAAGTGGCATGTCTCCCCATGCCACGCCATTATCCCATACAGAGAATTTGTTTCCCTTTGCACTAGATACCCCCCAACCTTGTTCAGAACAAGGACTAGGTGCACGAGGCTTGGACACTCTCGATAAGTCTCTTAGTCCAATCAATGAGGTTTTCTCTTGAGACTCTGAATCTGTTGAGGAAATCCCTCTTCAGAGAACAGTTGTAGTGTCTTCTCCTCTAATAGAGACACGAGAGTCGGCTCGAAATCCTTCCTTGACCAACATCCAACAAGTCGAGATAGAAGGTGTCCGAGGAACACGAACAGAACCTGGCTCATGTCTTGAGCCAGAGGTTACCCCAATAGCATACGTCACAAAGGATGAGTTCCAATCCTTCACCACCTCTATGTTGTGCTCCTTGGATGAGCTAAAACTCAATATGGCCCGTGCGGAGCCATCAACCTCTTCACCTGATCTGGATGAGGTTCGATCATCCTTAGCAGTATTGAGAGTTGAGTCTTTGACGAATGCTACTCGATTTGAACAATTACAGAAATTGACGGCGATCAATGTAGATACCCTGCAAAGGGTTCTTGCTCACATTCAGAGGGATGCTGCCTCCACCTCAACTCAAGATCAGACAGCGCTCATCCCTCTGAGTGTCCCTGCTGACTACATCACCCAGACCGAGATGCGGGCTCTGGGTGATCGACTACTTCAAAAAGTGATGAACTACACCTCTGACTTTGGCAACACAGCCAAGCAGGCGATCGTCGACATGCATCGGTCTCTGGCTGCATTCAAGTTTAGAGCGGACGTAGAGATCACTAAAGCCATAAACGCAGCTTCAGACATCGTCGATCTCTTCAACACAAAGGTCAAGGCCATGGCTCCCACTGACGTGTAGAAGCCAAAAAGAAAGCCGACCAAGCCTTCCACCTATGTAGAAGCATCGAAGAAGAGGAGGCTTGACGACAATGAGGACCTAGACCAGTCTGGTCCTCAAAGTCGTCAAGAGGGGAGAAACAACCAACTACATCAACAAGTACCATTCCTATTGCTTCCCCCTCTGCCTCTACTCCAAAAGAGCAAGCCCATGATTATCCAACCAAAAATCAAGGGTTGTGTACGTACTAGAACAGGTTGTCAGAGAAGAAACGGTGCTGGTTGCACCAGGAGTAGCCACTCAGGTAGGTCAGATGGCCGATGAAGAGGATTCCATCAACCACCTCTCAATTTATGCCTCTTCATTGTCATCCAGCCTATCATCATCCGTGGAATACTTCATGGAAACTGCTCCACCTGCGAGGATAGATGTAGAAGAGGTGGTAGTGGTGAACGTCGTGGAGCCAGAGAGGAGGCAACAAAGAACAAAAAATGCTCCTCCTCCAATGCTGATACCACTAGCCACTAAGGTCACCATCGTTGCACCATCATCACATCGCCAGACCCGCAGCGCTAAGGTCCCCGTTCAAGGGACCAGAGTCGTTATGCCAGCTCTAAGGCAAAAGGGTCCAGTTAGAGCTAGCCAGCCAAGAGCAAGAAGCAGCAGGCCTCGGAGCTCAAAACCATCCCCTGATCGAGTACAAGAGATCAAGGGACCAAATGGATGCAATGATGAGGCTAGAGCAATGAGATGCCCACTCAAAGACACTACCGATAGTGAAGACTTGTTCCAATATCTTTACAGCTAGAACAATGAGATGCCCACTCAAAATATCAACATGCATCTGATGGCTTAAGAGAATATAAGGCAGAGGTTCATACGCCAATTAACTCAACCAATTTCTGCAGTTCACTCAGTGGATGACATCAAGCAGATTTGGGATATTAGAAAACAGACCTTTGCACATAACCAAATATTCTTTCACGAGTACACGATAGAGAGATCCCCTGGGCAGCTCTGTACCTTCACGGATTGCGATCTTATCAATCTTAATCCCTGGGATCTTCTATCTTTGTATTTCTTCACCGATCATAAAAGAGACAAGGGTATGAAATATGCTCTGGTTAACTCAGCAATACGGCAAACAATGACGGACCTTCTCGACTACAGGAGCAACCAGATTGCTCTAGATCTGGGGGTAGATCAGCTTAGTGTCACTGCACCGAACGAAGACTTTGATGTCATTAAGCATATCCCCTCGTAGACGGTGTTGGTGGAGCCAGAAAACTGGATGATCTTCAGGAATGAACAAGGCATAAAAGTGTTCTTCCATGAAGATCAGTTTAAATACTCCAACTCAACTCTGCGGTACATCAAGAACAATATTTTAAGAAGCAGATATACTACCCCGGGCGCAAAGGAGAGGACGAGCAACATGGTCAGATCTATAGATAATGTATTAGAGTTTCGTGAGCTTCTTAAAAGGTTCATGAAGCTCCGACATATCTAGGCCTCTTCCTTTATAAGTTATAACTATCTTTTGATTTTCAATTTCAAGCAATGTAATTTCCTTTCATAGTATTGTAAAAACCTTAGATAGTAAATGTAATACAGAGGTCCTTTTTGACCTCTGGCTTCGATTAGACTCGTGTTTTCATTTTAGTAAGAGTCTGTCTTATTTACACTTGGGGGAGATTGTGAGACCCCATCTTGTAAAAGTGTAAGTAAGAAGTTTCTTACTTTAGTCTTTAGGACTTAGTCTTTTGAAACAGTCTGGACCAAGAGCTCTTATGCAGAAGACATCAAGAGAGAGAGCTTTTACTCAAGAGCTGAATGTCTTATACACAGAGCCCATGCTCTATCCCAGGGAAGATCAAGCCTTAAGTGCCAAAAAGGTTAAGTGCTTGATGTAGAACTTCACTCAAGACACAAAGCCTTTACATAGTACATGCAGAGCCTCTGAGTCTCCTACTCCCATGGAATTCGCGCACAGACTTTCCCGTAAGACTTTTAACAGAATCTAGAATGCTCCACTTTCCAAGGAACGTGAATGATAAGAACGCAAAACAAGAACTCAGAGTTTCAAGCCAAGATTCTAGGAGATTCTGTTTGAGCTTAGTCGTATATAAGGAGGCATCCTCCTCAGGTTACAAAATACCTGAAAGTGCCAAATTAGACTATAGCGAAATCTTGTGAGAATACAATTAGATTGAGAGCTTTACTGTTATTTCTTCTTCATCTATTAAAAGCTTCCGACTTATTCAAGTCTATCTTGCATTCATATTTTATCTTGAATATTTTTTTAGACCATTCCAGTTATACAGCTATTATTCTACTCATACTCTGATTTATCTGTCTTTTTTGTAATTAAGAGAAATCTAGGTTCTAACCATTCTGAATCAAAGGAGGACTCGAGTACAGAGCAAATTGAGATAGAGATAGTAGAACCACGACTAGAAGTTAATAAACTTCAAAATGGGATATCAAATAAATCTGTTCCAGTAATGGAGCAGAGGAAAAGAATTCCCATGTGTCCTGATTTTGTGGACATGTGTTTAAAAACCAAGTCTTCTCTGGAGCTTGAGAAGCAAAACAAGGCTAAGAAATCTAAATCTTTCACCTCTGCATCTAAATTTTAGAAGCCCAACTTTCAAAAGCCAATAAAGTCCACTCCATAATAGAAAGGAAAGTCTGCTTCTAATTCGAAATTAAATTCCTCTGTTTCAGAGAGGCCTCTGAAGGCCAAAGGAGTAATACGGGAGAAAGGAAGGCCAGAGAAGACAAAGGCCAATTTTTCTAAACAATCGAAACTAGATAGGGACTTCATTCGCACAATCAATGCTAGGAACGGTTGTAATAATTTCTTTTATGAATCCAATTGAATCGTTTTGTCAACAAAATTGTGTTCATACTTGCAAATGTCTTTCTCTACTGCAACAATTAAAGCAGCACCTATCTAGTCCAAATTGCATTCTCTCTGGGTCATCAAAGAACAAATTCAAAATGACCCAAAAGAAGAAAACTTCTAAGGCTAAATCTGGCAAACCAGACCGCAAGTCTGAAAAATCAGGTGTTCAAACAAATCCTCTCCCTAAACCAAAATTCAAGACTCCAAGGCCTAATCATTAAGGACCCATCATGAAATGGGTACCTAAATCCCTATAATTTGTTTTGCAGAAGCCGCATATGGACATCTGGTACCTTGACTCCGGGTGCTCAAGACACATGACCGGCAACAAAAGGTTACTCTCCTGATTCAGAGATAAAATTGCAAGACGAGTGACTTTTGGGGATAATATGCAAGGAGAAGTCAACGTGTACCTTGACAAAGAGGGAATCTCTCATAACTTCTCTGCTTCAAGAAGACAACAACAAAATGGTGTTGTAGAAAGGAAAAATCGAACATTAGTTGAAGCTGCAAGAACAATGCTTGCAGACTCTGGTCTTCTAACCCTGCAGAGTCTTCAATCAACGAACTAAGACGGTCATGGAAAGCATCAACGTCTTGTTCGACGATAAAGAACCAATGACTTTAGAGTACCTCAGCACTGGACTCGACCTCAACTCATCGACTTACAATTCTCTGTCGTAGTCAAGGGAATTGGAACTCAGGCAACTTTGTGAAGACATCTTTGGTGATAAGGACATCTCTGCATATGCACCCAGAGATGACTCTACACGTGTTCAAGGAGAGCCACAAACTACAAGTACATCCATCTCTGGCCCTTCTAACACCCCTGCTTCCTCTGGTGATCAAGCTAATCCACAATTAGAGCCCTCAAGCTCTGGATCAGAGCCTAGTCCCTTAGAGCCAGAGAACAATACCTTTGTCTCTGAACTTGGTTCTTCTGTACCGTCATCCGAGAGGGAGCAAGCAGAGCCTTCATCATCTTCTATGAGTCGAATGAAAACATACCAGATGAACACAATGCTATGACTCCAACGTCTGTACCAGCTTCAATGACAAGATGGACAAAAGACCATCCCCTTTACCAAATTATTGGTGAACCTTCAAGTGGGGTAAAGACAAGAGCTGCCACGACCAATGAATGTTTATTTCTAAACTTTCTAAGCATGGTAGAGCCCAAGAAAGTTCATGAAGCCCTACAAGACCCTAGTTGGGTCGATGCCATACAAGAAGAGCTCCAACAGTTCGAAAAAAAACAAAGTATGGACTCTCGTTCCTTTACCAAAAATAAAATTGCAATTGGAACTAAGTGAGGTTTTAGGAACAAGAAGGATGAGGATGGTATAGTAGTTAGAAACAAAACCAGGCTCGTTGCTAAAGGCTACTGCGAGGAAGAAGGCATAGACTATGACGAGACCTTTATGAACTTGAAAAGATTTTAGAATCTAAAAGAAAGATTCAGATGAAGAAAGGTTAAAGCAGATCAAAGAGAAGTATGAGCCAACAAAGAAAGTCAATAAAGCTGAGAATGACGAGAATGAATTGACTGCTGATAGAAGTTTACAAGGAAAGGAGAATGATAAAATGATAGAGATTGAGAAAAAGTTTGATGTTGAAAGGAAAGTGTTTGAAAGCAAGATAAAAGCTTTAGAGCTGAATGCTACAATGCTTTCAAAACAAATATTAGATTTTGAATAGGTTATCATCTTGGAACGAGCCAAGTTTGATAAAGAGAAGAAAGAATATGAAGAAGAATGTCAAAGAAAGCATTTGGAAATGTTTGACAGCATTGCTCAAAGGCAAAAAGCTTTAAATGAAGAGAAGAAAGTTTTTGCTTTGGAGAAGAAAAAAATACTGCTAAAAAATGTTGCAATTGCTAAGGAGCTAACTAAAAAGAAGAAATGGCTTGACATTGCTTTGGACAATGAGAAGGGAAGTTTAGAAGAAGAGAGGAAAAAGTTTGAGAAAGAAAGGAAAACTTTTGAGAAGTTGAAGAAAGAATTGGAAGGTAAGTTCTCGGATACTTCAAAAATTTGTATGATTTAAAGATAGAACTTGTAGCTAAACTGAATATGAGAACTGAACTTAAGAAGAAATATGATTTAGTTGCTTAAGAAAATAAACGAATTTTCTAAATCAATTGTTCAAAGCTCAAATGGTTCTAAGTGTAAAACCTGCTTTTATGATTGTTCCAGTGTCAAATCCAACAGTTATTCAAGCAGCCCTAAATCAACTGTTTCTAAGAACAAGTCTCGTACTTCAAATCAGTTTTACAAAGGGTGTGTCATTGGATCACCCACTAATTTTTCAAATATAAAACAAGTTTGGGTTAATAAAGTTGATTCTGTTGTGTCTCATAAATCTGTTGTGTCTCATAAATCTGTTGTATCTAACATTGTTCTTCCTTGCACTCTGAGATCTACTAATCAATTAATCAGTCTTAGCAAGAGAAGAATTATGTGCTCAACTTGCGGAACTAATGACTTTGTCAACAAGAAGAAGTTCAACAGATGGTGTGGGAACAACGGCTATGAGAACAGTTGGAGTGGATATAACAGGTATGATAATGACTATATGGTTCTTACTACATATCTGATTTACTTGTTAAAAGTGCCAAAAAGAATTTATCTTATAGAAACAGATGGCATGGTAGTTACAATATTCGTTAGGTGAATACTAACAAAGTAGGACCCATGTTTCTCTAGGTACCAAAATCTACTTAATCTGTTTTGTAGGTGTGTCATATGTCGTGCTGACAAGAATTATTTTCTATATGATGCACTGGTGCAGGGGGGTGTGTAATTTGTCTAATTTTAGCTTTTGAACACCCAGTTTAGGAGCTGCTCTTCAATTCTGATCCGAAATGTTTCCATATTCTAAGAATAAGTTTTTTTATTTGATTGGAATTTTGAGCTGTTAAAGAAAATAATGGAATCTTTTTTCTAGGGAGAATTCTAAAAAAGAATTATTGAAAATGTTTTTGGAATCTGAGTTGATTTAAAACGAGTATCATTTCTGACCAGGTATTTCTTTGAGATTTTACATTTGTAATTTCTCTTCATACATATTTCTGATACATGTTTCAGCTATTCTTCATATTTTTATTATCACGTCTCTTAAATGAAAATCATTTTCGGTGATAATACACTCGTTTGTATTCAAAGTTGTTTTCTAACCTTATTTGAAACATATTTCTTTGATTGATACATAATTTTTCATTCTTGATTGTGTAAACTTGTAAACTTGTTCTTACAGATCTTTATTCATTTCTCCCACTTACTTTGAATAATTTGATTTGTTCATCACTCCTGAATAATTGTTCATGTACTTAATTGCTTTATTTTTCTTGATCAATTTTTCATCTTATCATTTGAGCTTAATTGCAATAATATATTTTATCAATCTTTTCTGATCAAATGAGCTTACACATGTTATTTTTAGAAGGGACTAAGAGCTTCACTAAAATACCCCTATGGACTATCAGAACCGATAGCCCTACCTAAGAGGACATCCATATATGAGTGAGTTTAAATGTAAAATGGGTTTGTGTGCAGAGCTTAAAATGAAAAATGAGAGGGGTAGTTGTTGTGAGCTAAAAGAATTGATGAGAGTTGTTTCAGGATTAAGAGATTAAAAGAATCATGTTTTATCCTCTATAATCCGGGCAAACCACGAAATCTATTAGTTCTCAATTCTTTGGAGACTAATATTGAAATAGGCAAAGCCGATGCCAATTCTTGTTACAACCCAACCAGCTACTCATTTATCTCTTAAAAGACAAGTGTTGATCCTCTCTCTCAGTGATTTGATGATAATCCCTTTTCACTTATACGTTGTATTTATGTTTCTATCTTTTCAGTTCCAGCGATCATCACTGAGCCTGTTCAGTGAACGCTGAAGAACTTGTATTGTAAATCAATCAGAGACAACGATACTTCAAGAAGACAACACTCATACCAAAGAACCTTCAGCAAATGTCGAAGACTAAAACTGAAAATTAGAGACTGATGAGTACGTGATCTGAAGCGGTACTCAGTGATTACAAGCCTGTCTACGAATGTGTGAAGACTGCTCAAGTCTTAGCAAATGCTGAAGAGACCTTCAGGTTATTCCAGCATTCAGCGATCAAAGGAAGCTTGATTAGCATGACTATTGTTGTCTTGTCCTTATGCACACAAAGCACAAACCCATACCCTTATAAGAGTTGGTACGGTATAGAGCCGACTAGTTGACTCTATTGTCCACCAACTTTAGGTAAGGATGTCTGCTCATGAATAGTGTTTTTGTACTATTCACTGAAAGGACAAGCCTTCCTCTTAAGGCTTGACATGCACTCTAACCCTACCATATTGCATTAAATGAACATTTAATGCACTGGGTATAAATAGAAGTGTTTCTTCTCCATGCAGAGTGCGTGCAACTCACTCTCTAAACCTAATTCTTACTTCAAACATTTTCTAGCTTAACTAAAGGATCTTCTCTTTACCGCATTTCGTTTCTAGTTTGCTAAGAACTCGTGTGTAACCAAAGATTGTTTAGATAGGTTTTTATTACCTTATCTTTCTGCAAACAATCTTGTAAAATCTGTATTGATCTTCTTTATCAATATATATTTTAAATTTGAAAATATTATGTTTGTATTCATCCCCCCCTTCTACAAACTGTTTTACTATTTTTTGTAGACCCTCAAGGGACCAACAAGTGATATCAGAGCAGTGCTTTCTTCTCTCTCTTTCTGTTTAGCTATTTTCAGTATTAGTTTATCTATTTTCTTATATAACTTTATCGCTTACAATGGCTTTACAAATTACAAACACACACACACACACAAGACAATGGCTCTCTTGCCAAACCTCCCTGGTTTGTTCATGACAATTTTAGTCTCTAGAAGAACCGGATGTCCCTCTTTCTTGAAGGTGTGGATCCTTAAATTCCACATTACATAGAAAATGGACCATATATTCCATTTGCTATTGCTTCGGCTGTTCCAGCAACAACTACGACTGCCGCGATTCCTGAACGGCAGATTCCAAAGCTCCCACATCAATGGAGCGATGAAGAAAAGAACAAAATAGCTATAGACACGCGTGCTCGGTCTATAATAGCTATGTCTCTTCCTGATGAGATTTATCACTCAGTGATGAAACTCAAAACCTCTAAATCCATGTGGGACACACTTTGTGTCCAATATGAAGGAACCACTTAGGTTCAAGAGACCAGAAAGATCAATCTAGTAAGAAAGTACGAAAGCTTTCTTTGTGGAAAGTCTGAGACGCTGTCTGAAGTACATCAAAGATTTAACTGCCTTCTTATTAATCTTAGGGTTGTCGGCAGGGAATATTCCAATTCTGAAACCTTAACTAAGTTTCTAGAATGTCTTCCTGAGTCTTGGGACACCTTTTTCATGTGTCTCAAGATGTCCAATGACATGTCCACTCTTTCTCTTTCTACTTTATATGGGATTCTGCTTAACCATGAGCAATCTCATCAACTAAAAAGGAATCTTGTAAAAGATTCTAGGGAAATGAAAAGGCCTCCTCTGGCTTTGATCTCTGAAGCTTGTTCAGCTGAAACTTCTTCTACTCCTTTTGTCTTTTATCTTCCTCCAGTTGTTATCACGGAGATAGACTCTTCTCTCTCTGAGGATATTCCAGAATCTGATTTAACAAATTTTGATGAGTCCCTGGCACTCCGGACTAAGTCATTTAGGAGGTTCTCCAGTAAGAGCAACTTCCGTAGATATTCTCAGCTGTCCCTCAGGGAAAAGCCAAAGTCTAAAAGAATAGACAAGGTTTCAGTTGTCTGCTACAATTGTCACCGGCCCGGAGACTTTGCAGGTGAATGCAGATCAAAGAAGACTACGACGCCATCTTCCATAGCTCCTTCCTCCTTCAGGACCAAAGATGAGAAATATTCAAAACTGAAGGAGAAGTACAGGAAGATGAAGAACAACCAGCGAAAGGCTAAAGGCCTTGTTGCTAAAGAGCATGACCGGGTTGAGTCATCCGATGAATCATCCTCAAATGAAGAGGATACAGCCTATATCTGCTTGATGGCCATAAATGCAGATGAAGGATCTTCAGAAGCATCTACTTCCTCTGAGCCATCTTCTTCTTCTACTCAGGATATCAAAGGTATATGGTATCTTGATAGCGGATGTTCAAAACATATGACGGGAGATAAATCCCATCTAACTCATTTCAAGGAAGAAAGAGGACCTTCCATAACCTTCGGAGGAAATGGAAAAGGATATACTAAAGGTTTTGGTATATTAACCAATGGTGAAACAACCTTCAAACGGGTTGCATATGTTGAAGGACTGAAGCTCAATCTTTTTAGCATCAGTCAACTTTGTGATAAAGATTATACAGTTAAATTCTCAAGGAATTCATGTCACGTTCTTGACAAAGATGAAAACATTGCTCTAATCGGTTCTCGTCTAGAGAATGTATACATCATCAATATGAATTCTTCTCTCACCGAGAATAGTTGCTTCTTCTCAAAAGCGTCGTCAGATATTAACTGGCTATGGCACAAACGGCTATCTCATCTCAACTTCAAGACACTCAGCGAGCTGTCAAGAAATGATCTTGTCACTGGTCTTCCTCAACACTCTTTTGCAAAGGAATCTCTTTTCTCAGCATGTGAAAAAGGAAAACATACAAGAGCTAGCTTCAAGTCGAAGTAAATCTCTTCAGTGACTGCGCCTCTTCAGCTATTGCATATGGATCTCTTTGGTCCAGTCAATGTGCAATCCCTAGTTGGAAAGAAGTTTACACTCGTTATTGTTTATGAGTATGCCAGGTACACTTGGGTCTTCTCTCTCAGATCCAAAGATGAAGCACCTGAAGAAATCATTTCGTTCATCAAAAAGATAGAAGTACTAAACAATGTTAAAGTATGATCTATCAGAAGTGACCATGGCACTGAATTCAAAAACAGTACTATGGATAACTTATTTGAGAACAAGGGAATCTCTCATAACTTTTCCTCAGTGAGAACTCCTCAACAGAATGGGATCGCTGAAATACGAAATCGAACAATCATTGAGGCTGCTCGATCAATGCTCAGCGAATCCCAACTCCCTACTCAATTCTGGGCTGAAGCTGTCAACACCGCTTGTTTCACTCAATACCGATCACTGATCGTGAAAAGATTCAAGAAGATAGCCTAATAACTCTTCTATGGACGAAAGCCTTCTATAAGCTATCTTCACGTATTTGGTTGTACTTGTTATATTCTCAACAATCGCGACCAACATGGAAAGTTCGACCCAAAAGCAGATGAAGGAATATTTCTTGGATATTCTTCAGTATCCAAAGCCTTCAGAGTATTCGACAAACGAAGACAGACAATTGAGGAATCTATTCATGTCACCTTTGACGAATCTCAATCAACTAATTCAAAACCCATCTTAAATGATGAGGATGAATTAGAAAACTATATTTTACCTCACTATGGACAACCTGAAGATTCCTATAGTGCTCCTCTCTACACTGAATCTCCCGAAGCTGAAGATCATCCACTCATCATTCCAGTTACAGCTAGTCACTCCAACATATCTTCTTCATAAATCGCTGCAGTGCCCATTAGTTGTGTTCCTCCTTTTACTTCAAATACTGATCCTTCAGTGAATGAAATGCCTTTAGTTCCTGAACCCGTTTCAGTCGCTAAATCTGAGGCTCCTTTGGCAATACTCCCTATTGCTGAAGATACTACTGTTGAGGCCTCATATTTTGTTCCTGAACTTGCTTATTCAGATGAAGTTCCTCTACCGGCTGAGCGATGGACTAAAAGCCATCCAATTCATCAAATTCTTGGTGATCCAGATGCAGGTATCAAGACAGGTCATGGTCTAGGTAATATATGTCTCTTTGTCAACTTTCTTTAGTTGAACACAAGAAAATCAATGATGCTATCTCTGACCCTAGTTGGGTCTTTGCTATGCAAGAAGAGCTCATTGAGTTTGATAGGAACAAAGTCTGGTACCTTGTCCCACGTCCATCTGACAAATCAGTGATAGGCACCAAATGGGTCTACCTCAACAAGTTGGATGAAGATGGTGTGGTAATCTGCAACAAGGCTCAGCTTGTTCCTCAGGGTTATAGACAAGAAGAAGGAATCGACTATGACGAAACCTTCGCACCAGTAGCTAGACTCGAAGCAATTCGACTCTTTCTAGCCTTTGCTGCCATAGAGACTTCAAAGTCTTTCAGATGGATGTAAAGAGCGCTTTCCGTAATGGGAAACTTTAAGAAGAAGTTTATGTTGAACAACCTCCAGGGTTCCTTGACCCTAAGTATCCAAACCATGTCTATAGGTTAGATAAAGCTCTTTATGGGTTAAAGCAGGCTCTTCGTGCCTGGTATGATACCCTTTCATCTTTTCTCATGTCTGAGAAATTCTCTCGTGGAAAGATTGACTAGACCTTATTTCTTAGGAAAGTTAAAGGTCACATCATTCTTGTCTAAATTTATGTCGATGATATTATTTTTGGTTCCACTAATCCCTCTTTATGTTTTTGTTTTGCTGAACGCATGAAGAAAGAATATCATATGAGCTTGATGGGAGAACTAACATTCTTTTTAGGTCTCCAGATCAAACAAACAGATAAAGGTATCTTTATCAACCAAAGTAAGTATGTTTGAGACATACTAAAGAAGTTTGATCTATCCAACAGTTTATCTATGAAAACTCCAATGGCTCCTCCACTCACTCTCAACAAGGATCCAAATGGAAAGCCTGTAAATGTTAATGTTTACAGAGGAATGATCTGTATCTCACAGCTAGCCGACCCGATATCATGTACTCCACTTGCTTATGTGCAAGATATCAAGTTGAACCTAAGGAATCCCATCTGATCGGTGTGAAACGCATATTCAGATATCTTAAGGGAACTCCTAACATGGGTCTTTGGTACCCTAAAGGTTCAGGTTTTGACCTTATTAGTTATTCGGATAGTATTTTGCAGGTTGCAAAATTGATAGGAAAAGCACCACTGGAGGCTGTAAGCTTCTAGGTGGAAAGTTGGTGAACTGGAAAAGTAAAAAGCAAAATTCAGTGTCCACATCAATAGCTGAAGCTGAACACGTAGCCGCTGGAAGCTGTTGTGCCCAAATTCTTTGGATGAAAAACTAGCTACTAGACTACGATCTTCAGTTTTCAAAGGTTCCTATTTCTTTTGATAGCACTAGTGTTATTGCTATTGTTATTGCTATTGCAAACAACCCTGTACTTCACTCCAAGACCAAACATATAGAGATCCGATATCATTTTATGAGAGATCATGTTATGAATGGTGATATTGAACTTCACTTCGTTCCAACTGAGTATCAACTCGTTGACCTTTTCACCAAGCCTATTGATGAGACAAGATAACATCTTGATCAGTGAATTGGGTATGTTGAACAATGAAGATTAATCTTCAGGTATTAAGCATCACTCAGTAAGTGAAATGATTCAGTGCTCTATCTCTGACACTGGTCTTTTGAGTAAATATATCTCATCTCTCTCAGGTATGATTACTCTTCTCTTTTCTAAACTTAAAACCTTCACTGAAGCTTTTCATCTTTAGTGACAACAGTTTTAAAAGTTGGTTTTGATAATTCTCTTATCACTGATCATATCTAAGTATATTCTTATACTTATCTTAAAAATCAAAACGATCATTGAACCTTTTCTTATCAGTGATTAAAATGTTTTTTAAATGCCAGTCTCAGTGAATTTCTTGTCACTAGCACTGATGTCTTAAAACCCTCACTAGATCTTTTTCTTCAGTGATAAATTGTTTTAAACGGTCTTATCAATGTTTTGTTAAACGTTGTATGACTCTTCGTTTTCTTAAAAAAAATTTGAAAGGAAAAAGTAAATGAATCGTCTTTATGACGACATATTCTATTTACTATGCGCGACGCTTTGAGACGCGCAAAAGGTTCTGTCATTACGCTACCTCATTTAATGTCATCCAACCATGGATGAGAACGTGGTTTCTTTTTTATCATGACCATTTTCCCAAACCGTCGTCTTTTTACCCTCTCATATTTCTTCTCTCTCCTCCTACCTATAAATATGAAACCTCTACTCCACTTTTCTCTTTACGCTTTCAAAATTCTTAGACGAACCTCTGCAAGAATTTCTCCACAGCAAGAATCCTCTAAATCTTCAAAGTTCTTTCGACCTTTTTCTCTCAAACAACTAAGGCTATATCTTCTTCTTCTTATTTCTGTTACAAGAAACGTTTAATATGTCTTAAGGATCTTATTCTCTTAATACATTATACAACAAATGTTATTTAATCATCTCTTTCTTGATTATAATCTTGTTTCTTTTTACACATTCCACTTGAAAAACCCTAACTCTTCATTAAGGATTTTTCAAAAGAAGTTTTTACTTGTTTCAAAAACTTTCTCTATATTCTAATCCCAAGACTCTTGGTTTATTCTAACAACCTGTTTGCTCTACCTCTTATTGTTACAAACAAATGGCAGCCAAGAATATCAATTTCTCCATCGACGAGATCTCCATCAAGGCCAACAACCACATTGCCTTGTTGGAGATACCCTCATCCAAGGCTGACTACCAAGAGGCGGCTGACTTCCTCAAGCAGTCATCATTGGGTTACGCTCTCAACCATGAGCCCATCATGGTGAAAGAAGTTCTTCAGCAGTTCTGGTTCACTGCTAAAGTTGTTGAAGTTGAAGTTAGGCCCGGATGCCAAACGGAGCAGATCAACTTCACTTTCAACCGCATATAAGTGAATTTTGGCGTCACCACTCTCAAGTCAGCTCTCTGCCTTCCCAAGGGCCCCTACGACATTGAACCAACCACTGCCGAGATCATCAAGTTTCTCAATGCCATTGGCTATCAGTGGCCAATGATGGCCAATGATGAAGGACTCCAACGCCCCTCTGAAGTCCTTAACAAAGATTGTGAAGAACAGGATGTCAGCCGTCTGGCAAAACCTGTTTTCTCATTTCATCCAGTGCATGGGTGGAAAAGCTGGAGGTCAGGACCAGACCTCTAGGATCGCATTAACCATAGGCGTATCTGCGATTCAGCGTCGCAATATAAATTATGTTGCGGTCATTTTCGATGACCTGGTGCTGAAGCTGAACAAGCGCCAGCGAGAAAAGGTGGTGCCTTACACCAGGTTCCTTTCAATGCTGTTTGCAAAGATCTTTACAGATCTCTATGCCAAGGAAGGAAACCTCCAGGTTTTCAAGCTTGGATCCAGGATTCAGGATCATAAGCTGAGGGACAGTGATGTGGCACTAACTTCTATTGTGTCCATCACTACCTCTTCTGCTTAGGTGGCCACGACAAGGGTAAACCCCCCCC
>NC_037539.1:15746219-15751476 GCF_001531365.2 Cynara cardunculus var. scolymus | reverse complement strand
GCCACCGCTGAACACCTACATCTCTTCTCGACCATTTTCTCTTCTCCTCCTTCTTTGGTCCTTACATATGTCGATGATGTATCAGGGACCTTCCTTCCTGATACTGAGACGTGCACCACTAGACCTGAGGTTGATCCTCTCGACGCTCCTCAGCATACAAATGTCCATCCTCTCGACAACATCTTTGCTCACGCTAGTGACAATCCTTTTGATGTCATTGATGGCCCCTCAGGTATTCCATCTTCCTATTCATTATTTTCTACTAACCTTGAACCTTTAGCTCACACTTTCTCTCTTGCAGGTCCTTCATCGATGCATCAGCCTGATGCTCAGGGAGAGGGAGAGGATGGGGGCGAGAAAGATAATGGAGGATATGAAGAGATTGATGATGACTATGATATGGCATATGATATCAAACTTCTCCTTCCAGCTGTTGATACCATCCTCTACATGATCAATGAAGTCCACTAGAAGATGTCCTGCCAGGGTGATCTTGATGCGATCTTCCTTTCCATCCAAGCAGACGTTCAAGAAGTTCAGAGTCATCTTCAGACTCTCCAAGAAGTTGTTCAAGCCAACACCGATGATATTGTTGTTCTTCACAGCAAGGCTGACGATGCTCAGGCTATCGCTGATCAGCAAACTGGTTTTCTTCAACAGATCCTGAATATTGTCTATTAACCAGCTCCAATGATCCCACCTTCTTTCTCTGCCAGTGATCGCGCCCAGCTCCATGAGACGCGTGAGGCAACGATAACTCTAGCCAGTGCTTTGTCAAGGCTAGAGGAGATAATGGTTCTCCAGGGTCAGCGCTTAGACGAACTCTCTGGCCAATTCTCCTAAGTATTAGCCAGAGAAGGGAAGATGAGGTCCAACGCTGGTGAATCATCCGATGCTGCTCCTACTCCTTCTCAGGTTGTTGATCCAATATCAGCTTCAGTTCCAGCTGAAGTTGAGGCTCCTAGAACTGAAGCGGTTGCTGCTCCTATAATCCCGACCACCAAAGCTACTCCAACTGAGGATGTTGGTGCCATGCCTAGGGATTGCCCCTTCCATCACTACTGTTGGTGATGATGATGATGATGATGATGATGATGATGATGATGATGAAGATGATGATGATGAGCCTACCATTCCAGACCCCGAAAGTGATAAAGATGGCAACGACGATGATGATGATGATGATGATGACTTTACCATCAAGTACCAGAAGCCATCAACCTCACCAAGGGAGTTGCTCTTAGGGATTTTGCATCCCAGGGGGAGCAAAGGCAAGGTGAATCTACTTCATCAGGGAACCAGGACCCCAAGTCGAAAGGCAAGGCGGTCGCTAAAGAAGGAAACTTGAAGGTATTGTTCAATATCCCTCAACAACCTTTATTTTAAGATTCTACTTCTTAGGTAGTGATTACTTCAAAATATCAACTTCAAATTCCATCAACAACTTGCGGTCGACTGTAGTGGGTACCTGATCACCCCGTCTCCTGTGCTCCTACCGACCAGCAGATGTCTCAGCTAAAGGAGTCACTCGACCAGACTAGTGTAAAAATTCCTCTTCGTACCTCTAGCGGTGGTGAGTTCGACTTTCTTCCTGAAGCTGAAAGACAAAAGGCATTGAGGGTTGAAGAAGAGCTAAAGCTTCAGAAGAAGCAGACTGAAGACAGATTGAAGCTGGCCAAGTCACTAGCTGTGAAGGTCCTCCCCAAGAAAAAGTCCAAGAAGATAGTGAACGTTGTCCAAGCCCAGGCTAAACTTCTTTCTATTGCAGAAGCTGAGCATGAGAAGAACCTGAAGCTGGTTGAAAAGGATAAGCGATGGAGCGAAGCAAAGCTAAAAAAGAGAATCAGTTCCTGCCCGATTATCAGCGTCAACATCAGTGGACGTTCAAAAGACGGTGGAACGCTGGTCTCAATGCTCATCACCAGGGACAATCTTGATGTCGTTACCGAGTATCCTTCCTACCTAGGCCGTTATGGATACAGCGAATGGATGGAGATCAGACAAGCCATTCAGCGATCCAAGTCGAGACATAAGACACTTATCGATGACACCATTAGCGAGCTCATCAAAAGGATGTCCAGGTATGTCAAGGTCCTTGACAGGCCATCTCTGAAGAAAGGTGGGAAGAAGAAACACAAGTAATCTGATCCTAATGATGGACCATTCCTAAGGAACGAACATGAAACAAGGTTCTCCTTAGATGAAGTCCTGAAGGGTCACCAGAGTACAGACATTTCTATGCTGAATCTTGACTTGCCAGATAAGGGTCCCTATACACCCAACTTTGTGCATTTTAAACCTGAGTTAGGAGTTATATTCCTTGACTATGAAGGTGAAGTCAGATTTTAGAGAATGTCAGAGCTACATCTATGTCCAATGGGTCAGTTGGTTTACCTCTTGCTTTGGATAGATGATAGTATGCCTGGAAAAGTCGTAGATCTGAAGATAGGAAGGGAATTCCTACGTCGAAGAAACCTTGGTGAATATGTACTTGGTTACGTAGATCTAAGTGTTCTAGAATAGTTTCTCTTTGTAACAACAATCCACATTTTCTTGTAACTTCTTGTACTATGCTTACTTTCAGTGATTATACTTATAGTCTGTAAGCACTAGACATGTAATATAATACTTGTAATATTTCCAATGTTAATAAAATGAGTACTCCATGTACTTCACTGAAAAAGATCCCTGAAAAAAGTAATAGGGACACAAGTCTATGAGTTCCAGTATTATTTTTCACATTCACTGATAATCTATAAGTTAGTGAATAAGCTTTCAGTTTTTGTACTTGAAAATTTTCTTAGATATAACTTAAGGAAAATTCTCAAGCTGAGATTGACTCACTGAAAAAAAAATCCCAAAATAGTAAAAAGGGACATGTACTTTATATGTAACTTTACCTTAATATTATTTGATAAGACAACTTTCTTTATGTTGCCTTGTTATCATCAAATAGGGGGAGATTGTTGATCCTCTCTCTCAGTGATTTGATGATAATCCATTTTCACTTATAAGTTGTATTTATGTCTCTTTCTTTTCAGTTCCACCGATCATCACTGAGCCTGTTCAGTGATCGCTGAAGAACTTGTATTGTAAATCAATCAGAGACATCAATACTTCAAGAACACAACACTCACACCAAAGAACCTTCAGCAAATGTCGAAGACTAAAACTGAAGAATAGAGACTGGCGAGTACATGATCTGAAGTGGTACTCATTGATTACAAGCTTGTCTACAAATGTGTGAAGAATGCTCAAGCCTTAGCGAATGCTAAAGAGACCTTCAGGTTATTCCACCATTCAGCAATCAAAGGAAGCTTGATTAGCACGACTGTTGTTGTCTTGTCCTTATGCATACAGAGGACAAACCCATACCCTTATAAGAGTTGGTACGGTAAGGAGCCGACTAGTTGACTCTATTGTCCACCAACTTTAGGTAATGATGACTGCTCATGAATAGTGCTTTTTGTACTATTCACTGTAGCAAAGGACAAGTCTTCCTCTTAAGACTTGACACGCACTCTAACCCTACCATATTGCATTAAATGAACATTTAATGCACTGGGTATAAATAGAAGTGTTTCTTCTCTATGCAGAGTGCGCGTAACTCACTCTCTAAAACTAATTCTTACTTCAAGCATTTTCTAGCTTAAGTAAAGGATCTTCTCTTTACAGCATTTCTTTTCTTGTTTGCTAAGAACTCGTGTATAACAAAAGAATATTTAGATAGGTTTTTATTACCTTATCTTTCCGCAAACAATCTTGTAAAATTTGTATTGATCTTCTTTATCAATATATATTTTAAATTTGAAAATATTGTGTTTGTATTCATCCCCCCCCCCTTCTACAAACTATTTTACTATTCTTGTAGACCCTCAAGGGACCAACAAATAAGTGTTTCAATAACACTTGGGGCACGCAGCTCGTAATCTATCAGTTTCTCTTTTGGAGAAAATTGATATTGAAACAGAAGGATAAATGTCCACCCCCCCCCCCCTTTCAAGTTTTTTTATCACAAATTGAGTCTGATAAAATTTGTATAGTCCACATTATTTATCTTTTTTAGCTAATTCGAAGCATTAGTTGCTTTATCTTTTCTGTTAGAACTGAAAATCAGTATTAAATTGTATTCGTCTTGAAAGTTAAATATTGTCTATAATTGTAAAAGTCATCGAGTTTGACTTTTCTTAGGCAGGTTTCACTTTGACTTGTGTTTAGACGTTTGACCCTATAAATAGGGTAATGTCTTTGTAATTGTTAGGTGAGAGGAGCTTCATTTTAAGATTTAATATACGTAAAGAAGATTTGACCAAGTCTTGAAGTTTGACTCTCTCTCAACTATCATTGTGTTCTTAATGCTAGATCTGAGATTCTGCCATTGATGAATCAAAGATTACTTGAAGATTGATCATTGTGGACACACAATTGGTATTAGAGCCGAGAGAAGTTCTTTGTGCCAGCAAATTTTGACAAAGTCTAAGCATACTATGAAGAGAGTTCATACCAGTGAAGCTATATTGTGGTTATATATAGACTTGTGTTGTTATTGTAAAACTTTATGCTGTTTTGGACTTGGACAGATTTATGTTTAGGTTTATAATTGTTTTTGTTTTTAAATTTTGTTTAGATTTTATTCTTTGGATCACTTCGTTTATCTGTTTTAAACTGTTTGAGGATCTTTGAACTATTTTTTGTCGCGTAAACTATTTTTCATCAGTTTCAACTGTCTTGACTGTTTTTAACAGTTTTTAACTGTTTTCAACAGTTTTGACTGTTTTTAATGATTTTTTACAGTTTTCGTCAATTTTCTGAATTCTCATCAGTTTTAGTGTATTTTTGTTTGTATTTTGAGCTTAATTGTTTCTTATTTCTTTTACTGATTTCACTGCATAGATCCTATAACTGGTCAATTTTCTTTTAAATGGCAGATATTCTAAAGGAGATGAGAGAGAAGATTGTTGAGCTAGAAAAGAGCATTGTGAACTATAAAGAGAAATAATTTGGAATTGTCGGACAGCATTATTTAGAAAAGAGAAGAAAGAGTATGAAGAAGAATGTCAAAGAAATAATTTGGAATTGTCGGACAACATTATTTAGAAAAGGAAAGAATTAGATGAAGAGGAAAGAGTGTTTATTCTTGAAAAGGAAAACACTGTCAAGAAAAATGCTGCAATTACCAAAGAGCTTACAGAGAAAAATAAATGGCTTGACATTGCTTCAGAAAATGAGAAGGGAAGTTCAGACGAAGAGAGAAAGA
>NC_037539.1:15730794-15745954 GCF_001531365.2 Cynara cardunculus var. scolymus | reverse complement strand
TAATGTTTCTAAGAACTATTCTCGTTCTAATTAGTATTATCAAGGGTATGTCATTGGATCACCCAATTATTCTTCAAAGATTAAAAGCATTTGGGTTAACAAGTCTGAATCTGTTTTATCTCATACATCTGTTGTTACGAACAATCTTCCTTGCATTGTGAAATCCACTAATGATCTGATCAATCTTAGCAAGAGAAGGATTATGTGCTCAACATGCAGAACCAATAATTTTGTCAATAACAAAAGGTTCAACAGGTGGCATGGAGATAATAGTTATCAGAATAACTGGAAAGGTAAGAACATGTATGATTATAATAACTGGCATGAGTCATATTTTGTATATAATCATCCTATTAATAGTGTTGAAAAGAAAATAACTTATAGAAATAAATGGTTTGGTAATTACAACATACCCCAACCTGATACTAACAAAATAGGACCCAAGTTCATTTGGGTACCAAAATCTACTTAATCTAGTTTTGCAGGTGTGTCAATTTTGTGCTGATCAGAATATCATTTCAGTGATACACCCTTGCAGGGGGGTTGTAATTTATTCCAAATGAGGCTTCTGAACATTTCAGTTCAGAACCCGTGCTTTACCGAGTGTGGTTTCTAAACACTGAGTTTAGAACTCGTACTTAAAATGTTTTCTTAAAAAAAATTTATTTTTTTGAGCATTAATTGAATCATTCTTTAAATATGTTTTCTAGGAGGAGTCTCTAGAAATTTTGAATAAATGTTTTTGGAAAATGAGTTGTTTTTGGAAAACGAGTACATTCTCTGAATAGGTATTTCCTGAGATTTTACTTGCGTAATTTCTCGTCGTACATAATTCCAATACCTGTTTCAGCTATTCTTCAAACTGTTATTATCACGCCTCTTATATGAAAATCTTTTTCGGTGATAGTACACTTGTTTGTATTCAATTTTGTTTTCTGATATTTTTTTTTACATTGATTCATATACATTCATTTTTTTTAATATTAGAATCTGTAAACTTGTTCTTACAGATCTTCATTCATTACTCTCGCATATCGAATAATCTAATCGTTGTCGTATTATTCTTTCATTAATTGTGCTTAAAGCCAAATTTCTTGATCAATTTTTTATCTGATCATTGTGCTTTAAAGAAATAATATTTTGATCAACCATTGTGATCAAATGTGCATAATGCTAAATTTTAGGAGGGACTGAGTGCTTATTAGAAATACCTCTATGGAATGTCAAAACCGACAGACCTACCCAAGAGGACAAGCATATCTGAGTGAGCTTAAATAAATAAAGGGTTTGTGTGCTAAGACTAAAATGAAAAAGAGAGGGGTAGTTGTTGTGAGCTAAAAGAATTGACGAGAGTTGTGTCAGGATTAAAAGAATATGAAAATCATGTTCTAAACTTCTAAAATCCGGGCATACCACATAATCTATTAGTTCTCGATTCTTTGGAGACTAATATTGAAAACGGCAAAGCCCAAGCCAATTCTTGTCACAACCCCACCAGCTACTAATTTATCTCTCAACAGATAAATGTTTCAATAACATTTGGGGCACGCAACTCATCATCTATCAGTTTCTCATTTGGAGAAAGTTGATATTGAATCAGAAGGATATTTGTCCCCCCCTTCAAGTCTTTTTGATCACATATTCAGTCTGATAATTTGTGTAGTCCACACGATTTATCTTTTTGAGCCTAAATAGAAGCATTAGTTGCTTTATCTTTCTACACTACACAGATTTAGCATTTTATATGTTAATTTGCCAAAACATTCATAGATATGCTATTTTTTAGCTATCAATGATAGAAATGGAAGACCTGGTGAGATGAGCATTACAAAGTCTCATATATACAATACATCCGTTGTACTGAGTATATCTGTTATACTCACAGGCCAATCTTTTTATAAGATTGAAAACAATTTCATTCGTTGAAATTGGATGTTACCTTCCCATTTCCTTAATCTGAAAATATTAAATAAGTGGATTTGCAAAGATCTACTTACAGTTTCATGATTTGACGGTTTAAACGGAGGATTTCATTCATCTTATGTATGATGGAATGATTCTCATTTCATCATAAGGGGGAGTACGTAATAATGAATGAAATATCATTTCCGAACATTTTAAAGGGAATTTGATGCAAAGATCAAGGGGGAGTAATTTCAAGTTTGGCAAAAGACTCAAAAGAAGCGCGACTGAAGATAATTACAGAAAGATTATTCATGTGCCACAATGACTGAGAGATGTTGAATGTGAAGATCATCTTTACAACAGTTTACTGAAGATTAATTCTAAATATTCTTTGAAGATCAAATCTTGTACATTGTTTCTGACAATTACTGTTCTACATTGTCAAAAGAGAAGATCACTGCGGTTCTACATTCAAGGGGGAGAATGCTAGAAGATCTTTCTCAACAGTTGATTGCTTGAAGATTTCAAGTTGAAGAATTCTTTTGAAGATGACATAATGTGCTTAAAGTTTCAAAGTTCAAACAGGACTCAAAGTGCAGAATTTCTTTCAAGTCTGAATACAAAGGGGGAGAATGTTAGAACTGAAAATCAGTATTAAATTGTATTTACCTTGAAAGTTAAATATTGTCTATAATTATAAAAGTCATCGTGTTTGACTTTTCTTAGGCAGGTTTGACTTTGACTTTGACTTGTGTTTAGAGGTTTGACCCTATAAATAGGGTAATGTCTTTGTAATTGTTAGGTGAGAGGAGCTTCATTGTAAGATTTAATATTCGTAAAGAAGATTTGACCAAGTCTTGAAGTTTGACTTTCTCTCTCAACTATCATTGTGTTCTTAATGCTAGATCTGAGATTCTGCCATTGATGAATTAAAGATWACTTGAAGATTGATCATTGTGGACACACATTTTCACACTACCCAAATTTTACAAAAATATTCGTTATTTTGTTATTACATTCATAGATATGCTTTTTCAAAGCTATCAATGATTGAATGGAAGTCATGGTGAGATGAATCTTAAAAAGTCTCATATATGAAGTACATTCGTTGTACTGAATATATTTGTTATATTCATAGGCCAATCTTATATAAGATTGAAAACAAATTCATAAGTTGAATTTGGTTATTTCCCTCATCTTCATAGTCTAAAAAGATTATACAAGCGAATTTGAAAAGATTTGTTTACAATTTTATGAATTGACGATATACTTTTGAAGATTCATTCGTTTTTTATGTATGATGTAAATGCTTCTCATTTCATCATAAGGGGGAGTGTATATATAATGAATGAAAATTTTGAAGTCAATTCTGAAGATCCGAAATTTGTAAAAGATTCCAGGAGTGAGTGTGACGATTGTTGTTTATTGCTGAAGATTTTTGTGCTACATTGTTCGAGGGGGAGTGAATGTGAAGATCTTATTTTTTTTAACAGAAGTTTAATGGAAAGATTATAAGTGAGGAGAATGTTTTATTTTAAAGAAGAAATATGATTCTTGGGGAGAATGTTTGGTTTGAACTTGTGATAAATTTTGTTTTCGGGGGAGAATGTTTCATCTTTAAAAGGAAGAATGTCAGGAATGTTTTAAGAGATGCTAAAATTTCGTGAAACTGATCAAAGTGAAAGATTTGAAGAAGTTTGTTAAAGATCATATCTTGAAGATTATATCTGAAGATTGTTGTTGATTCGGTTTTTTTCATCAAAATGAGAGATTTAAAGTGAAAGGTGAAGAATGTTTTTGTTCTACATTCAAGGGGGAGAATGTTTGAAGAATTATTCAAGTGGAGAATGTTTTTGCAAAAGGGAGAATGTTTTTGAAGAATGTCTTGAAGACTTAAAAGTGCTTAATGCTTCATAGTTTTAAATGGAATTCAAAATGTACATATTCTTTCAAGCGTGAATCCAAAGGGGGAGAATGTTAGGCTTGAGTTTTAGAGTTTAATTGTTCTATTCTTTCTTCAAAAATTCTCTTTGTAAGTTTGTATTTACTTTGACTTTTCTAATTGTTTGACCTATAAATAGGTTTAGTCATAGGATGTTTTAGGAGTAGAGAGCTTAATTGTCATTTGTTTTGTAATTGAGAGCTTTGAAGAATATATACTTAGTTTGACTTGTTGACTTTTTCTCTCAAAGATTCTTAATCTTGATATTGCCATTTTATGTGTTCTTGAAGATTATATGAAGATTGATTGAATATTGGGACTATCATTTTTGATTTATTAGTTGAGGATCGTCCGGGTATGAGGGGTATTTTATATCTTGATATTGCCATTTTATCTTTTTGCAATTAACATTTGTTTGATTTCAAAACTATTATATTGTGAAAAGGGGTATTTTATATCTTTTAATTTATTAGAAAAGATATTAAATGTTTCTACCAGACGTGGTGACGTAAGTCTGTTCTGGTTAGAAACTGTATTTTGGAAATGTTTCTACCAGACGTGGTGTCATAAGTCTGTTCTGGTTAGAAACTCTATTTCGGAAATGTTTCTACCAGACGTGGTGACATAAGTCTGTTCTGGTCGGAAACTATATTTTGGAAATGTTTCTTTCAAACGTGGTGAGATAAGTCTGTTCTGGAATGAAACTTTGTTTTAAGCGGTAGTTCCCCCAGACGTGGTGACATTTGTCTGTTCTGGCTTGAAATTGGGTGTTGGGTACTTCCAGACGTGGTGACATTTGTCTATTCTGGCAAGTAACCCTGTTTTAAAGAAGGAATAGGGGTGGCATATCAAGAAGAGGTGTACCTATGGTTATAAGGGTGGCAATTTCAAGTGTGTGTATTAATATAGCTCTTGTTATTATCACTAATCAGATACAATAATTCTAAATCAGTATTTCTTTTTGACTTGATGAATTAGAGGTATTGTTCTCTTTAGAAATAATAATTTAGATGTTAATGAGAAGGGAAAAATGGTTTGTCATCAGAGGTGATTGCCTAAAGTTTTCTATCGAAGTTTTAAATATATATGTGAATGATACATAGGGGATCTGGTTGGTATTTTAAAAGGACCAGATGACCTCTTGTTATGTGGAAAGACTTCAAAATTATTTTAGGAATTTTATGAACCAAAAGCTCTATGTGTTTCATACAGAAGCTCTGCATCTTAAATATAATTATTTCTTATTGTTTAAGGTTCAATAGCCAAGCTATGTATCTGAGTTTTGTATCATAATTCTGTCCTTTAAATTTATCTTTTTTTCATAAATATTAATAAACAAAAATAAGAGTCAGAAGAGCTCTGATTCTAGTTTATCCATCTTTTAAAATTAAGGTAAGTTCTCTTTGAACCAAAGACTTTGTTTGGTACAGAGGATCTCTGGCTGGGATTTATTTCATTTGAATATAGAGACTCTGGTCAGTAGATCCAGAGGCTCTGGTTATCAAGGGTAGGGAAGCTCTGGCCCATTGAGCTAGAGGGTCTCTGTCCTGTTGAGTCAGAAGAGTTTATAGCAACTTCGTTAAGGGATTAAGAGTTCCAATATGTTTCATTTATGCTATGTGTTGATCCCAAATCTCTAAATAACACTAATAATTAAGTTAAGAATAACCAAATTATAGTGTTTGGATGAATAAAATGATGAACACTCAAGAACAATGTATGAACATTCAAAAGATAAACTTGAGTGCCAACGATTTCACTTTATTCCAATGATTGTGAAAAGCGTAGAAGGAATCTTCAATTACAATAGGCCTAACTACCTATTTATACTAGAAATCCAAATAAGAAGATAAATATCTAGTGAGACTATTTAGCTAATCTTCTACTAACATATAAAGCTTATCTAAAACATGGATAAACATTAAAGCAAGATAAACTTTGTAGAATCCAGCTGTAGATTGGTCATCTCCAGTTGTCTTCCATGGGATATGAGTTCAACCTTCTCTTCATATCTTCATTGCTTGCTTCTGGTTGAACTGGTGAAGGAAACTCCAAGTGTTAGTACCCAAAGGGGTTATGAAGATGCACTTTCCATCGCATCTCTGGTCAGTTCATCGACCCTCTGGTTGTTCTTCAGACTTGGTCATTTTTCCTTGAAGTCTTCCATCGGCCTTCTGGTTCTTCATCACTTGTTTGTCTTCATTACTTCATGCATAATACTTATGGGGTCTAACAATCTCCCCCTAAGTAATAAAAGAACATACATTAACTAATATAAGAACATTCAAAGTATTAGTGAAGAACAAAGGCTATTCTAAAGAAAAGCATCTTTTGCCAAATTTTCATTGGAACAAAATGATGAATTCTTACAACGATGACATGAAAGAAATTACAAGACAAAACATAAGAGTACATTCAAGATCTCCCTTGTGATATATCCCAAAAGCGCATAAGTAGTCCCCTGTATTGGACGACTGTGGATATCTCAAGAATCAGTCTATATCCATCGTTTATCGGCACATGAGGTCTGCGCAGCCTGTCTCTGATGGCTTTCTGAAACCATTCAAGTGTTTCATTTGAGTACTTGAAGGCCTCAGTCAACCTAAAAAATTTCTTCGTGCCAAACTCATTTTTATATACCAGACCTAGTTCTGGTTGAGTAAGGACAGAGGCAGACCTCTTCTTCTGCAGGCCAGGGAAGTCTTCATCAGGTGGAGTGCAGGAAAGTTTGTCGATGCCAAGCCAAAAAGCAATTCCAAAGTCACTCTTGGCTGGATGCTTCACCAAGGTCTCCATTGTCTGCACGATCGCTCTATTTGCCATCCTAAATCGTATACCCTGATCCCGTCGTTGAGTCGTGTACGCATAAAGCTCAATCAAGTCATAGGGATTGAGATTGATCAAGTCATTGTCATTGAAGACGCTGACCTGACCGTGGGCTCGCTCCACTGTGTACTCGATGTACTTGATGGCTTTGTTGGCGAAGGTCCTCATCTTGATGTCCATGACCAACCTTATTCCATCGTTTGAAAAGAGAGCTCGTGGTGTTTAGGTAGTCTGTCTAACAAACCTATGGTGTATGAGGTTCATGGATTCTAGTGAAAGAATTAGAGGATTGAGAGTTAAACCTTCATCGCGATCATGATACAAATATTGATGGATGTTCTCCATCATGATTGGCTCCCTCGGCGGCACCTTTGGACGCCTCCTTAGCGACTTCATGTGTGCAATGATTTTATCGACCACCCCTTGAGGAGGGTGCCTCGATGAAGATGGAATATCCGCTTGCACCTGGGTTTGTTGGGATGTGGGTTGTGTTTGGGCTAAGGGTTGAGAGTGGGTTGGTGATGGAAATGTTTGGGTTAGCTCTGGTTCATTGGGCTCAGGTGGAGTGATTTCTGGTTCATCGGGATGTGTTTGGGTTGGAGGTTGTTGTGGTGATGAAGGTTAAGTGATTGTGGGTTGAGGTTTTATGGGTAGAGAGGTGAAGGGTTCTGTGGTGTGTGGTGTGTGGTGTTGGTGAAGGAGTTAATGGTATATTGGGAGTTGGTGATGGGGTGAAGGGTAGGTTGGTTGTTGGTGGTGTGGATGGTTCTTCATCGGTTGATGAGCTCAACTCGATGGGTTCTTTGGAGGTGGCGAGGGGAACATGTACATTATGTACATCTTCAGAGGGCTAAGCCTCTGGTTCCCTCGCTTGGGTTCCTTAGTTTGAGGGAGATTGTTGGTTTTATGTTTGAGGTGAGGGTGGTGGTGCAGCAGATTCCACATCTCGAGCAGCCGCGGCTTGGTTCTCCTCCTCATGAGGTCCAAGACCATGATCATTGGGGTCTGGGTCCTCATGTCGTGGCCTTTTGTGTGGGCGGCTGCTAGAGCATGATGCTCTGCTCCTCTTCTTCTTTTTCTCCTTCCTGAAGGACGCAAGATACGCCTTCAGGACTAGTTGTCTTCGATTCTCCTCCATCGTGTGAAGGAGAGAGTTGGTGCGTTCCTATTGATCAGCAAGGCTCTGGGAGAGAGCCTTGGTTGGTTGTGCAGCACGGTGAATGAATTTTGCACTTATCTCATTGAAGGATGAGACAAGTGCCTTCGACAGGGCCCTTAGATCAGCCCTGGTTGCGTATTCATGGTGGATGTGCAGGCAGGTGGGGGCACGGAGGTGGAGGTGGATGTGGATGGAGGAATGGGAATGTTGGCGATGATGTTCCTTACTCTGCAGTGAAGGAAGAAAAGGCTTCATCAAAAGATGGGCCTGCAGAGGGGTGGGGGAGGAGATGGTTGGGGTATGTGGGCTAATATGATGGCTGGGAGGGAGGTGAGGGTGTTTTGGATGGTGGTTATTTGATTAGAGAGGGAGATGAGGGTTTCATCGATTGATGATGTTGGGGTGGGGTTGGTTGAGGGATTTGGGTGATTATGGTGGCTGGAAGGGTGTTGAGGATTTGAAGGATGGTGTTTATCTGGGTAGTGATGGAGGCTAAGGTCTCATCGGTCGCGTTGCCTAGGCCGTGAGGGTGGTGATGTAGTTCATGAAAAGTTGGTTTCTTTGGGTGGAAAAGGCAGAGGAGCTGTTATGGTGTTGGGTGACAGTTTGTTGTAGCATTTGGAGACAGGTTGTGTTGTCTCGGGTTTGGGTTTCGAGGGTTGCAAGGGACTGACGAAGGGGGGTAAGATCGATGGATGGTGTGTTTTCTACAATCCCTTGTATGATGAGTTTTAGGTCTTCCAAGGACCGTTGAATCGAGTCTACAAAGGCTTGGAACTCAGCCTTTGTGACTAGATCAGCCACATGGGTAACCCCTGCAGCAACGGATGCTGCAGGTTGAGCCTCAGCTCCAGAGGTGCCCTCAATGCCTTGTGAAAAGGTAGGCATTGAAGGACTTTCACCAAGTCCTTGATAGCCCTCTAGTGAGGAGCTATCTCTTGATGTTGCTACATCTTCTTCTTCTTCCTCGGCTTCGAGGCCGGGTAAGAGAAGTAAGTATGTTTCCCCTTCGCTAGATCAAGTATCGAAGGGGTGGGTTGTGCACGAATAGGAGATCGCTCTTAATGATCTTGTGGATCATCAATGCCAGAAGCAACACATGCTTCAGGGTATGTGAAGGGTTGTGGCGAGCTATGAGGCGAATTGGCTCTGATTTCTTCATCGCCTCTCTGTTGAGAGAGGGGCGATTGATGGTGAGGTTCCTCGGCTTCATCATCTCCAGAGTCCCGAAGAATGGCCTCTAGATGGATGGCTGGGTAAGGGATTGGACTGGGCCGTCCATGTTCAATACCCCTTTGGCCTTGATTGCCAGGGGTAGTGGTGGCGGTTGCCCTTTGGGTAATGGGGATGGGAATTGTATGTGAAGGGCCGGAGGATGCACAAGGAGTGTCATCATCATCATCTTCATCATCCAATGAAGACGACTCCTGTGCTCCCTCGTTGGTGTCTGGGGACGGCTCTAAGTGCTCTGGGTAGCTGCCCTCGGTTCTTGGGACAGTAGAGAGCTTTCATAGTTCTGCCTTATCTCAGACGTCGTTGGTATGACGCTGAGCATGGCTTGTGAGACTGTCGTCTCTGTGGTGTAGCCTTCCTTGGCGATCGTTGGTCGATGGTCGTTCATCAGAAACTGCGGAATGTATGGTTCATCGGCCGGGAGATCGTGTCTCCTCATTGCGTCTTTGATGAAGAGAGCGAGGAACCTTGGGAAAAGAACAAAAGTCAAGGGCTTTCCTGCGGCCTTGAGTTTACATTTCTTGACTACCGCTGCATGGATCTCATTGTAGATGAGGAAAGCGTAGTCCAGCGGTAAGTTGAAGAAGAGGACGTACATAATCGTCATGATGTTAATGTTGCCTTGATCCATCGATCCCAATTTGCATGTGAGGGCTCTGATCAATATGGAAAAGAACATGTTCCACATTGGGGATAAGAATTGCCTCTTGAAGTCAGAGGCGTTGCATAGGTCACGATTGTAACCTAGCATTCTGATGAAGCGGAGGATGTTAGAACTTGTGGGTGTCTCGGCGTATTGATCGATACCGAGTTCTTAGCGAGTAGGAATGCAAAGGACTTTTGAGACCTTTGCTCGTGAGATCTTGACAGAGCAAACCATGTCGTTTGGGGCATCTATGTCCCCCATGATTCCACGGCTTTGTGGGTAGATTTCATAAGTCTGCCATTATTGTTGGACGTACTTGAGAGGTACGCCATTGTCAGTTAAGGTCAGGCTGGTTAGAGAATACAGTTTTGGAAAAACTCGATCATGATTGTAAACCTGTCTTCAAACAGGTTGGTTCGAAGGTCAATGGCATGGTTGTTAGGCTTGATAGGTAGGTATACCAGTGCTCGGTTGTCAGCGCCGGTTGATTGCACATGGTTGTCGTTGTTGTTTGATTCGTGGGAGGCGGAAGAGGCCATTGCAGTTTGAAGTTACAGGTTTTGCGTTTAGTTCGTCTGAAAGATAATTGCAAGTTGAGAGCGTAAAGAAGAAATGGTTTGGAGAAGATGAGTATATATAGGTGGAGGAGGGGAAAGGGCATTTGAGAAAAAAATAATATTAAAAGAATAATCATGATGGTGGGAGACGTTTAACAAAAAGGTGATATGGTGGGGATCGTGTGCCGTCTTG
The DNA here is from genome assembly GCF_001531365.2 of Cynara cardunculus var. scolymus. Classification (NCBI taxonomy): domain Eukaryota; kingdom Viridiplantae; phylum Streptophyta; class Magnoliopsida; order Asterales; family Asteraceae; genus Cynara; species Cynara cardunculus. The sequence goes on along the minus strand of NC_037539.1, from coordinate 15,735,493 downwards.
ACAGTGTCATGCCATTAATGTTGGAGGACACATGTCAATATGGGGATAGAGGATGGGAGATTTGAAGAGGTTGTATGGGGAACAGGCTGTAATTGTGGCAGGATTTTGTGTAAGATGACGTTTGGATTATTTGGAATAATTAAATAATTATTCCAAATAATAACTCTTGAAATAGCAATCCAAAAAATTGTATTTAAAAAATTCCATCTAATTGTAGGATTAATACTAATTACGAAGTTTTGGTCTTCTAAAAACCCATGTTGTATAGTTTTTAGTCACAAAAGCTGCAATTTTGTATAATCTTAAAAAGGTTTCCAACTAAGATGGATTTTTTGAATGAAAAAGATTTTGTCATGGAACCAAAGGAGCTCTGGTTGGTCATGACTCATTGGGTGAGGAACCAGAGGTCTCTGGTTGGGAGTGATGAACAAGTTCATCGATGGAATGTTGGGTAGTATGAATGATGAGCCTTGGTTAGACAGACCAAAGGCTCTGGTTAAACATGGACCACCCATAGTGTAGGACCAGAGGTCTCTGGTTGAATACACATGATTTATTCATCTCTTGTATATAGCATTTTGGTGTCCAGAGGATCTGGATAGTAGAACCAGAGGCTCTGGGATGGAAAACGCATATTTATGCAATGAAAAGCTCCCCCTCAAATGATGCATGGGGATGAGATTTAGTGTAAAACTCCCCCTAGAAACAATAAGGAGGTGGATTTTTGAAGACCAGAGGCTCTGGTCTATACAACCAGAGGCTTTGGTTGTGAATGATAAAGATAAAATGATATGAAATGTGGCTAAGTGTGAGAATGGACATGAAAATGAGTGGGTCTTTAGAACCAGAGGCTCTGGTTGTAAAAGCAATGAAAAATGGATATGAAGTTATGGTTAAGTATATGCAAAAGGGTATGAGAAGATGGAGCCTTTGAGACCAGAGGGCTCTGGTTGCAAAAGCGATGCAAAGAAATATGAAAATATTAGTTAACTGCATGTATGTGGGTGTATAATGGATGTGCCTTTGAGACCAGAGGGCTCTGGTTCCAAAGGCTTTGAATCCAGAGGCTCTGCTCTTTAGAACCAGAGGCTCTGGTTGAGAAAAGAGTACTTAGTGAGAAATTTCACAAAGTATTGGCTTTGGACCAGAGGTCTCTGGTTCCAAAGGGTGATGGAAAATGACGTGGTTACATGCATGAATGACCAAGGAAGTCCAAGTTTGAGACCAAAGAGGCTCTGGTCTCAAAGAATTGGAATCTAGAGGCTCTGGTCTATACAACCAGAAGCTCTGGTTTGGAGGGGAATACTTGGTAAATAATACCAAGTATTTGCTTTGGACCAGAGGTCTCTGGTTCTAAAGGCGATGAAAACTTTTGCCAAAATTAATCTAAGTGATTCTAAATGGACAAAGGCTCTGGTCTGTACAACCAGAGGCCAGAGGCTCTGGTTTAGAGTACTTGGAGTTTATGGTCATTATATTGTATATCACTTATAGGCATAACCATGAGATATTGAGGATCTCTGGTTTCAAACAAATGATTGCCTCTAAGTGGTGAGATTCAGCATACCCAACTTGCTGACTAGGAATAAGAATCTTTTCTCATCAAGAGCTTTTGTGAAAATGTCAGCAAGTTGAATCTCAGTGGGAACAAAGTACATCTTTATATTACCTTTTTCAACATTGTCTTTCCGAAAGTGGTACCTTACATCGATGTGCTTGGTCTTGGAATGCTGCTCAGGATTTGCAAAGATGGCTATTGCACTCTTGGAGCCACAGAGGATTGGTATTTTTTTCATATTGAAAGCCATAGTCCTTAAGCTGAGTCTTCATCCAGAGAACTTGTGAACAACAACTAGCAGCAGCAACATATTTTGCTTCTGTTGTAGAGGTTGAGATACAATTCTGTTTTCTGGATGTCCAACTTACCAGCTTGTTCCCCAAGAGTTGACAACTTCCATACGTACTCTTTCTATCAAGCTTGCAACCTGCATGATCTACATCTGTATAGGCTATTAGATCAAAGCCAGAGTTCTTAGGATACCAGAGACCCAATGAAGGGGTTTCCTTAAGGTATCGAAAGATCCTCTTGACTGCAGAGAGATGAGATTCTTTAGGATTGGATTGATACCTTACACAAAGACATGTAGCAAAAATAATATCTGGTCTGCTAGCAGTCAGATACATGAGTGATCCAATCATGCCTCTGTAGGTTGTTACATCCACATATTTGCCTGATGGATCATCAAATAACTTAGCTCCTGTAGCCATAGGTGTTCTGATCGATTATGAATTTGAGAGAGAATATTTCTTCAGAAGGTCAGTCACATACTTGGACTGATTGATGAAAATCCCTTCTGAAGTTTGTTTTATTTGAAGACCAAGTAAGAAACTAAGTTCTCCCATCATACTCATCTCAAATTTGCTTTTCATCAGCTCTGAGAATTTTTTGCAATGTTTTGCATTTGTAGAGCCAAATATGATGTCATCCACATATATTTGTACAAGTATTATGTCACCTTTATGCTTCTTGAGAAAGAGGGTTGTATCGATTGTATCTTTTTCGAAGCCATTGTTGATGAGAAAGGTGGATAGAGTTTCATACCAGGCCCTGGGTACTTGCTTCAGCCCATAGAGGGCTTTGTCTAGAAAGTAGACATACTCTAGATATTTTGGATCTTCAAACCTAAGGGGCTGCTGCAATATACTTCTTCTTGAAGTTTGTCGACATCCATCTGATAGACCTTAAAGCCTTTGTGAGCTGCATAGGCTAGGAATATTCTGATGGCTTCAAGTCTTGCGACGGGAGCAAATGTCTCATCGTAGTCAATCCCTTCTTCCTGGCAGTAGCCCTTGGCAACAAGCCTGGCCTTGTTCCTTATGACTATGCCATCTTCGTCCTTCTTGTTTCTGAAGACCCATTTGGTTCCTATGGTCGTCTTCCCTTTGGGTAGAGGCATAAGGGACCATACCTTGTTTCTCTCAAACTGGAGTAGTTCTTCTTGCATTGTGTCTATCCAGTTTCGATCTTGTAGGGCTTCAGAATTTTTTTTTGGTTCTATCATGCTAAGAAAGTTGGCAAAGAGGCATTCATTGGCTGTTGTTGATCTCGTCTTTACACCATATGTTGGATCACCAATGATTTGGTGATATGGGTGGTCTTTCGTCCACTTGGTGCTTGACTGGGGTTCTGGAGCAACAGGATGCAGTTCTTCATCGACTGATGGAACTGCTTGCTCCCCCTCGAAGAGATCATCTCCAGAGTTAAGACTTTGGTTCTTGTTCTTAATATGAAGACACAGAAGAAGTAGAAGGTGAAGTGACATGAGTTTCAGTAAGAGTTGTACCTTTAGCATTGGAGACTTCATGTTCATCATCGGTTTTGGAAGTGGATTTTGCAGTAGGTGCATGTCCAGAGGTTATTTCTTCTTCGAAGATGTCTTCAAATAATTGAGCTAACTCTGATTCGTTGGGTTTGCCAAGTGATGAATCAGATGCTCTTCTTTGAAGTCTGAGTCCTGAATTGTTGTGTCCATAAGTCATAGGTGTGGAGTCATCAAAGGACACATTGATGCTTTCTATGACAATCTTTGTCCTTTTGATGTAGACTCTGTAGGCTTTTGCGGTTTGAAAGTATCCCAGAAAGATCCTTTCATCAGCTTTCTTGTCGAACTTGCCTAGATATTCCCTATCATTGAGTACAAAGCATTTGCACCCAAAGACATGGAAATACTTGACATTTGGTTTTCTCTGATTGATGAGCTCATAGGGTGTCTTCTGTGCCTCTTGTTGATGATAGACCGATTCTAGGTGAAGCATGCAGTAGAAATTGCTTCAGCCCAGTAGGTGATGGGTAACTTCGATGAAGCAAGCATGGTCCTTGCTGCTTCCACGAGGATTCAATTCTTTCGTTCTACCACTCCATTATGTTGTGGGGTTCTGGCTGCTGAAAAGTTTTGTGTGRTGCCTTYACTGATGAGATATTCATCGATTCTGGCATTTTTGAATTCAGTTCCATTGTCACTTCTAACTTTAATGAGTTTTCGTTGTAGAAGGACTTGGAGTCTTTTCATCACCCCAATGAGTAGGTCAGGAACATCTGATTTCTTCTTCAAAAACTCAACCTAGTTGTATCTGGAGTATTCGTCAACTAGTACCAATATATACTTCTTTCCTAAGAGGCTTTCTGTAGATATGGGCCCACAGAAATCAATATAGATCATGTCCAAGGGCTTGGTGCAGGAGGTTTCTGACTTTGTTCGGTGAGAGGCCCGTTTTAGCTTTCCCATCTCGCAGGCTGAGCATAGATGATCTTTTTCAAAGTTGAGATCAGGAATCCCCTTGACCAGCTTCTGTTTGGCTAGCTTTTTTAAGACATCAAAATTCAGATGTGAGAACTTTTGGTACCATAGCCAATTTTCATCGCTCTTATGGAATACAAGGCAAAGGGTGTCTTGTCCCTCAGAGGATTGAAAATCCAGAAGATAGATATTCCCTTCTCTTGTGGCCTTGATGATGGTTTTACCGGGCTTTGTTTCTATGATACAGAAACCCTTGCGGAATCTGACTTCAAGACCCTTGTCGCAGAACTGGCTTATGCTTAGTAAGTTGTGCTTCAAACCTTCAACATAAGCCACTTTGCTGATGGAGATGTAGCCTTTGATGAGAGTTATGTATCCCTTGATGGTTCACCTGTTGTTGT
>NC_037539.1:15727100-15730499 GCF_001531365.2 Cynara cardunculus var. scolymus | reverse complement strand
TTTTGTAAAAGAGCTAAACATTGACAATCATTATACTTTGGACATAAATGTTTAACATTCTTTTTATTCACTGAAAATGAAGAAGTAAATGCATGGGATGTAAATCTTGTCCTAGCATCGGTTATTTTTACAAACTACCTATCTAGTTCAGATTTTTTATTTGAGAAGGTCTTGGTCTCTACTTCTTTTCTCCTGAGGAAGGACTGCTTTTCTTCAGCTGAATGAGAGAAAAAGTGGTGGAATACCATATTTCATTGAGGGTTTGAAGTTTTGAGGCTTCTTATTCTCAATGATTTTTGGTGATTCACATATTATCTCTTCTTCAGATTCAGAATCGAGAAAGTCTCTGGCTGATTTCTCAAAATTAAAATTAGCATGGATATTCGTGGGAGGTGTGGGTTCAGAGGTTGATGCTTCAGGGTAATCTGCTGGAGGTTCCATCGTTTCTGACTTAGATGAACTTCCAATGTTACTTGGATGATTCATCGTTTCAGCAGCTGACAGTTCCTCATTAGGATTCTCCTTTTCATCAACAGTACTTGCTGATGAAGTGGGATTGACAATCAGAGACTCTGATTTAACCATAGGGTTTCCATCGGTCTCTGATTTGGAGGTGTGGTTCACTTCATCAGAATTCTTACTTGTACTGCTCTCGTACACCACGTTTTCAAAATCCTGTCTTAAGACGACAKTTTTTCCATCGACTTTAACTCTTTTAAAATTTGCTTTTGGTTTCGGGATAAAGTCGGGTTTCTGAATGCAACCAAGTTTGAAAGTGGATTCAAGGGTGGATTTCATTGATTCGATGAAGGAGCCAATTCATTGAATCCAATCCCTTGAGTATCCGTTTGACCGTTTAACTTTTGGTACACATCTTGGGCATCCTTGTATTTCTTCATCAGAAGTTCATTGGTTTGAAGCTTCTGGTGAAGAATCTCCCTTTTCCTTTTGGAAGAAATCTTTGAGAGCTACTGAGTTAAGTCTCTCTGCCTCGGATTCTTTTAAGGCCTTAGTTTTCTTTTCTAAGTCTTTGGTTATTCGCTTGTTTATTTCCAGAAGTTTTTCTTCCTCTATTTTTTTAAGAGTGGCGATGCGAGTCTTTTCTTTCATGAAATCGGCTTTTTCTTCGGTTAGAAGATCAATCTCTCTTTTGTAGAAACTGACTTCTTTTTCTGCTTTAAGTCTTTCAAATTTTTCAAAATTTAATTTTTCTTTTAATTTCAAGAAGTCCTCTGAAAGTTTTATTACCCTTAACTCTAGCTCAGATGGAGCCGAGTTGGTTTCATCGATAGTAGAGTTACATACCTGATCATCAGTGTCAGAGGCAGATTCTGCATTGGACGTGGCCATCAGACAGATGAGTGGTTTGTCTTCTTCATCAGATGAAGAATCAGACACCTAGTTTTCTTTCTCAGCCATCAGGATTCGTTCTCTAGGATGGTACTTATATTTATTCTTGTAGTAATCAGCATCCTTTACCAGTCGTCCTCTGCATTCTTTGGAAAAATGACCGATTTTTCCGCACCTAAAGCAACGGAGGTCATTTTTCCTTCCATCTCTGTCCTATTTCTTCTCCTCTCTTATGTCTTCTCTCTCTTCTCTTCCATATCTTCTGTCTTCCCTCTAATAAAATTTCGATGGCTTCCTTTCATTAAATGGCTGGTACCTTTCCCTCTTGAATTCTCTTCGTTCATAGGGCTTTTTGATGAACTTTTTCTGGAACTGCTTTGTGATCAAGGCCAGAGATTTAGCAAAGGCTTTGATATCATCATCTGATTCAGATGTTTCTTCCTCAGAATCAGATTCTACCACCAGTGCTTTCTTTTCTTTCTTATTATGGTCTCTGGTGGAGGTCCTTGAAACATCCTTTTCTTCAGCTGCAAGAGCCAGGGGTCCACCGATGGGCACTTTCTTCTTCATGGTATCGTTCTCTTGTGCAGCAAGCGTTCCATATACGTCATGAAGTGACCAGCTGTCTAAGTCCTGATTTGCTTGAAGGGACATCGACAGCTGTGTCCATTCATCGTCGAGATTTTTAAGGAACAAAACATTGTTTTATTCCTTCGTCCTGGATATATCATTTCGACGACATTGATTAATCAATGTGTTGAAACGATCATATGTCTTCTGAATCGGTTCATCAGGGAGAGCTTTGAAGTTTGTATATTCGTTGAGACCTTGGGCTCTACGATTCTTCTTACTGTTCCTCCTTCCAATTGGCTTGCCAGCTCATCCCAGAGTTCTTTCGCTGTGGAACATACATCAAGGGATTGGAAGATTTCATTGGGAATGGCCATAAATATTAGTCTTTTGGCATTCTTGTCGGTCTCTAGCCGCTCTATGTCGTCTTCATCCCAATTCTTCTCATCCTTGGGCATGTAATAGACAGGAATTTCTACTGTGTTATTTGTTCTTGGGACTCTTAGAACAAGAGTCTGTGGAACATAAGGACCCTCCATGATAGATCGCAGAAGATTTCTATCCATCCCTTCCAGAAAGTTCAACATCTGTATCCTCCATTGTGGGTACTCTTCTCTTTGAAGAGTTGGAGGTTTGGTGAGGGAACCAACACTATTAGCAGAATGCCAGTTGGCCATTAAGATTTTTAGAAGAGAGAAAATTTACGTTTTTAGAGAAGATATTGTATGAAAAACGTGAATTGAGAGATTTTTATGATCGTTTGATTGGAAATACAATCAATTGGCTCTGATACCAATTGTTGATCCCAAATCTCTCAATAACACTAATAATTAAGTTAAGAATAACCAAATTATAGTGTTTGGATGAATAAAATGATGAACACTCAAGAACAATGTATGAACATTCAAAAGATAAACTTGAGTGCCAACGATTTCACTTTATTCCAATGATTGTGAAAAGCGTAGAAGGAATCTTCAATTACAATAGGCCTAACCACCTATTTATACTAGAAATCCAAATAAGAAGATAACTATCTAGTGAGACTATTTAGCTAATCTTCTACTAACAGATAAAGCTTATCTAAAACATGGATAAACATTTAAGCAAGATAAACTTTGTAGAATCCAGCTGCAGATTGGTCATCTCCAGCTGTCTTCCATGGGATATGAGTTCAACTTTATCTTCATATCTTCATTGCTTACTTCTGGTTGAACTGGTGAAAAAAAACTCCAAGTGTTAGTACCCAGAGGGGTTGTTGATCCTCTCTCTCAGTGATTTGATGATAATCCCTTTTTCCTTTCGATGTATTTCTGTATCTGTAATTTCAGTTCCAGCGATCATACACTGAGCTTGTTCAGTGATCGCTGAAGAACTTGTTTTGTAGTTCATTCAGAGACAACGATACTTCAAGAAAACAACACTCACACCAAAGATCCTTCAGCAAACGTCGAAGACTGAAACTGAAGATTAGAGACTGGC